>NC_053389.1:438042241-438169741 GCF_905171765.1 Bufo bufo | reverse complement strand
TGCCAACATATGATGGCTTCTCTCTCATCTATATTTTCTCCTTTTAACCTTACTGGTTATGTGATTTAGGGCAGTCACATCCATTTCAACATTATTATGTCACATTATGGGGGAGATTTTTCAAAACTGGTGTAAAGGAAAACTGGCTTAGTTGCCCATAGCAACCAATCATATTCCACCTTTCATTTTTCAGAATGCCCATAGTAACCAATCTAATTGGTTGCTATGGGGAACTAAGCCAGTTTTCCTTTACACCAGTTTTGATCACTCTCCCCCTATGTTTTTATGTGCGCAGCAGACACCTGGTGTCAGAGTCCGTGCTTAGTTTTAAAAGGGTTGGATCACTTCAGTAAATTGCATTTATCATGTAGATGAAGTTAATTCAAGACACTTACTAATGTATTGTGATTGTCCATATTGCTTCCTTTGCTGGCTGGATTCCTTTTTCCATCACAGTATACACCGCTCGTTTCCATGGTTACGACCATCCTGCAATCCAGCAGCGGTGGCCGTTCTTACACAGTATAGAAAAAAGCACCAGCTTATATGTACGCTCATGGTCCGGCCCACCAGAGAGGCTCGCACTTTTTCCTATAGTGTGCAGGCATGGCCATCACTGATGGATTGCAGGGTGGCTGTAACCTTGGAAACGAGTAGTGTAAAATGTGATGGAAAAATATTTTACACTACATTTCCACCCCATTTAGATTTTTTTCCAGCTTCCCACTACTTTGTATGCAATATTTAATGGTGCCAATAGAAATTACAGCTCGTCCGATATAAAAATCAGGCCCTCATAAGGCTATGTGTATGGAAATACAGTATATAAAAGTTATGGCTTCTGGACTAAAACACAAAAACAAGAGAACAGAAAATTGCTGCGTCAGGAAGGAGTTAAAGGACTGTACACCCGTGACAGGAAACCTCTGGACTCCAGTACTGTACATGAAACCATTAATTAGGAGAGACAATTACAAAGCACCATTGTTGACTGGATTCCTGGGCTCTGTATGCAAATCAGAGCATCCCCAAGAATATTAACCTACTAGATTTCTCCGAAAATATTCAGGTTATTTACTGGATTACTGTGACTGTCATAAGGTGCGGGGACGGAGTGCTATCATGCTGGGTCACCAATATGCTGCTATGTCAATACCATCGAGACTTAAATAGCTGCTGGACATGAGGGGTATCACTTGGTCACATGAGGCTGAACACAATACATATTGTTGGATCAGTAAGGCTAGGTTCACATCGACATTTTAAATTCCAACAGGGGCGGACTGGAAACTTAAAGGGGTTCTGCAGTTTCTATAAACTGAAGATCTATCCTCTGGATAGATCATCAGCATCTGATCAGCGGGGGTCCGACACCCGGGACCACTGAGATGTTTGAGAAGGCAGCGGCGCTGGCAGTAGCGCCGTGGCCTTCTCGCTGTTTACCGCAGGCCCAGTGACGTCACGACTAGTATCACTGGCCTGGGAGGGGCCTGTTCACTTGAATGGAGCTTAGCCGCGCCCAGGCCAGTGATACTAGTAGTGACGTCACTGGGCCTGCGGTAAACAGCGAGAAGGCCGCGGCGCTACTGCCAACGCCGCTGCCTTCTCAAACAGCTGATCGGCAGGGGTGCCGGGTGTCGGACCCCCTGCTGATCAGATGATGATCTATCCAGAGGATAGATCATCAGTTTAAACAAACTGCAAAACCCCTTTAAAGTGGCCCTGGAAAAAATACTAAAAGTGGCCCCGTTTTGTAGTTGAGTCCAATGTGATGGAGGGCAGGGCCAGTAATACCATATTGTAGCACATTATACCACCCCAACAGAGCCAAATACCACAGTCCATCATAATATACTGCCAGCAGAGACAAAATACAACCCCAAAAACTTCCACTGGCCGGCTGAGAGGAGGGCCCAGAAGGCCCCCTGGCATCGCCCCACCGGGAAATTAACCTGTAAGGTCTATGGCCATTCCACCCCCCTAGATCCAGTACAGGAACAGAATACATGAATTGCTGGATCTGGCATATGCCATATACCGACAGCACCAAATGGAATAGGATTCATCGAGGAGTTTGGGATCTGCCATGAATACTGGCATTGTGCCGTAAAAATATCGCTGCAGTAGTAGATTTCTGGTGTAACGTGCGCCAGTTTTCTGGCCCACATGTTGCTAAATGAGTCACGCCGTAGAGCTTCTGTCCTGCACACTTTTTGGAAATTTGGAGAGGATGTTGGAAAAAAAGCTAAAAAGTCTCAAATTTTGTCACAAGATGCCAAAAAACTGGCGTAGAACGTTAATACATGATCCCCATCGACTTAGAAAGTAAATGCAGGGGCTTATTAAACACATTAGGTGCAATATTTATGTAGTCAGTAGTAGCAGAATTGGTTTCCTGAACTGTATTGGGTTAGAAGTATTCTGGTAAATGAACCTAATTCATGCCCTTTATGCTTATGCAGATGAAGTATACGGACCTCCAGTCGCTCCTTTCATGAAGGATGTGTGCACCGCTTCTGCAGATGTTCTGAGCCAAATTATTAGAAGAAGGTTACATCAGATCTCAGCAGTGAATGTTGTCTCCACAGAAGTTAGGCACAATTTTGTATGTACTATAATGTTTACAAGAAATGTTATCAGTTGTGTATTGCACGCTGCAATAGTTCTGCACATCCCCAAATAAGGCTACTTTCACATTAGCGTTTTTATTTCCTGTATTGAGAACCGTCATAGGATCTCAATAGTGGAAGAAAACGCTTCCGCTTTGTCCCCATTCATTGTCAATGGGGACAAAACTGAACTGAACAAAACGGATTGCACCAAAATGCATTCCGATCCGTTTGATTGCTCTCCCATCGCAGACAGTATAACTCTGCAAGCAGCATTTTTCTGTCCGCGATGTGGTGCGGAGCAAGACGGGTCCAATCTGACACACAATGTAAGTCAATGGGGACGGATCCGTTTTCTCTGACACAATAGAAAACGGATCCGTCCCCCATGGACTATCAATGGTGTTCCGGACGGATCCGTCTTGGCTATATAAGACATAATACAACCGGATCCATTCATGACAGATGCAGGCGGTTGTATTATTGTAACGGAAGCGTTTTTTCAGATCCATGAAGGATCCACAAAAACGCTAATGTGAAAGTAGCCTAAAAGAGTGAAATCACCAAATATACATTAAATATAAATACTTTTGCCAGTTTTGACAATTGCTACATTTTCGGCAGCTTTCTCCATATGTATACTGTACAGTCCCCTTAGGACCCTATGGGGGAGATTTATCAAAGACTGGCATAAAATGAGCCTAATTTCTGATGAGGAGCAGGCCACTCCAAGTGTCAATGCGCCAGAATGAAATCTACGGCAGCTCAGAGCTCAGGTAGATTTCTATTTTCAAAACAGGCGCAAATGAGGATAAATGTGGTGGCCCCGCTGGCCCCTCCGTTTTTCCAAAAGTGGTGACGGCAGCGTATAAATGCCACTTGTGACAAAATTTGTCTCAAGTGACATTTAAAAAATTGCAAACACAAGGTTTGGGAGTTTTATACACTAAAAAAGAGGATCAGGGAGATCTTATGTGTATGTATCTATGTGTGGTGGGATTGTGTTCAGCTGCCGTTCTCTCCCGACTCCACCATACACATACACGTACACGTGTGGCTTTGCTGAACATGTTTATGCAATCAATGCTCAGAGACATGCCAGACACTTCTGGTGGTGGCTTATTTTACATGAGAACAAAAGGATCGGGGAAAATGTTCACTTTCCCTGATTGCGGACAAGAAAAGGCATTTTTTATGAGAGTGCTGGCGATGTGCGGTCCGCAAAATGCGGAACGCACATTGCCGCTGTCCGTGTTTTGCGGATCCACAAAACTCATACGGACGTGTGAATGGACCCTAAACCGGTGGCCAAACTAGCTGTAATGTGAATGAGGGCCTTTACTTCTCATTAGTGCTTTAGTCTAGCTCAGAGTGGAGTTATGTTTCTCATTGAGGAGACTTATTTTTCAGGCAATGCTTCATGGGAAAGAAATATGCAAATTAGCGGACATGTTGGCTGATATTGGCTAATTTGTGTTCTTTATGTTTAGTGTTCCTGTAAATATTATTTCATATGAAAAATGCCACAAAACCGACATTGGTGATTCCAGGGAAATGCACATAATTACAACCTAACCTATTGATAGAAAACTTTTATTATTATTTTAACTCTATAATTATTTTAAACTTTTACCTATTTGCTTCCCCCCCCCTCGCTTATAGGAGGACATCATTCTCAGTGAGGTAAAGGTTTCCTGGGCCAACATTCCAGATGTTCTGTGCAGTGGCTTATTAACGCAGAAAGAGAAGCGGCGACTTCACAAGCGCCTCATCGCCCATATCATGCTTGTCTCTGAGGAGCTATTCTTGTACTACTTGCACAAAATGGAGCGGAACAAATCCCACTCTGTGTTTTCTGAAGAAGCCAATCTTACACGGTTCAAAGCACAACTGTTACTGGATTGCTCCAAATTGTACGTCCCACTAAGCAGCTATATCCTATTGTAAAATTCTAAGGATACAATCAAAACATGTATTTAAAGGGCTGTCTGGCAGAATGATGTTCTTTTTTTTAAATAAGAGGGAGAATGGGATACAAAAAAAAAAGAAGCTTTCCTCACCGATCTCCCGCTGCGGCCTTTCTGATGTTTACTGGGTCTCTGCTGATCTATGCTTCCTGGTCCTAGCTTAAAGGACATCTGTCAGTAGATTTGTACCTATGTCACTGTTTGACCTGTTACATGTGCACTTGGCAGCTGAAGACATCTGTGTTGGTCCCATATTCATATGTAGCGGCATTATACAGAAAAATGAAGTTTTAATATGTGCAAATATATAGCAATGGGGGTGTTGCCTTTACTCCTAGAGACTTAGCTCTCTCTGCAACCGCATCATCAGCACTTTGATTGACAGGGGCAGGCAGTGAGGACATAATCACACCTGGCCCTGACTTCTCCTAAAGTCAATCACAGTGGTGAAGGTGCAGCAGTAGCAGAGAGAGCAGAGCCTCTAGGTGTAATGGCAACACCCCCGTTGCTCCTAGAGGCTCATTTGCATATATTAAAACATCATTTTTCTCAGCAGTGCGGGCACATATGAGCATGGGTCCAACACAGATGTCTTCAGCTGCCAAGAGCACATGCAATATATCAATCAGTTTGCTGACAGGTGCCTTTTAAGGCGGGTCACTGCAGTGGCAGAGGATCAGTGAGGTAAGCAATGCTTCTTTTACTTTTTTTTTAACCATTTTTGTCCCTTATCTAAAACAAATTATTCTGGCGGACAACCCATTTAAAGATTTCAGTTTAGATAACTGGTGATGTCATATATCTAGTTGGTTCAATCAGCACATGCTGGATATTTTCCAACTAACTGGTGGTAACTGTTATTTATTAAGATGGTTCAGTCAGCACATGCTAGATAATTTCACTTACAGGCTAACAGACAATGGAGGAGATTTATCAAACTGGTGTAAAGAACTGGCTTAGTTGCCCATAGCAACCAATCAGATTCCACCTTTCATTTTCCAAAGGAGCTCTGAAAAATGAAAGGTGGAACTAAGCCACTTTTCCTATTGATAAATCTTTTGGAGAGAATTCCAGTTTTGATAAATCTCCCCCAGTGACTTTTAGCTAAAGGATATATTAGACGGGCAGATTTTCTGCCTGATAATCGTTAACGAGCGTTCGTAGTAGTAACGCTTGTTAGCAATACTGCCTCCGATTGCCCGATGAATGAGCAAACGTTCATCGGGCAATTCAGATCTTTCAGCATGCTGACAGATCTGGATTTGCCAGCGTGAGATCGTGTTGTGTAACCACAACCGGCCCCGGCACACCGCTGTCCTGCATGGGGACGAGCGATGGCATATCGATTTCTTCCCCCGTGCTGCGGCGGACATCGCTGCATGTATTAGTAGCGGTGTCCTCTGCTAGCTATCTGGAACGATTCCCTCCCGACAATCGCTTGTAGCATTGGAGTGTCTAATACACCCTTTACATACACATTATGGCCTATAGATAGAAGACCCTTCCCTTAGATACAGTTGAGCCCTTAGATACTGTTCTCTTAGCAAGCATGTAAGCAAATGATGGCCTCCAAGTAATTCACAAAAATATTCAATTGAAAAAGTCAATTTTTCTAGTCCTCTCATGGTGGTCACCTTTGAAAAAGTAATAGATAGCCACAATTTTGCCTTAGCATTATCAGAATCTTATCTAATGTGTATGAACTACCTTGACCTAGAGGGAATAAAGGCCCATTTACATGGGCAGATGATCGAGACAATTATTAGGAATAGACCATTCTACAAAAGCTCATTCTCAATAGTTGCCCAGTGTAAATCTGCTGCTGATCACCCAACACCTGAACAAAAAGCTTGTTTGTCAGGTCATTTGTCGTTTATGCGGGATATAAAATCATGGCTTGTAGGTAGCATATCACCATGTGTAAACAGGGATATGCTGCCAACCAGCAAATAATCTATATGGGGATGAATGATCATGGTAGCGATCATTTATCCCCATACAGTTCAGTCTTGATCATTGCCCTGTGTATCAGCCCATGTAAATGGGCAATAACATAAATATGATTACTATGATGCTTCTATAAATGCCTTTTGTTAACATTTAAGGGCCCATTTCCATGGGCTAATAAACAGGGCAATGATCGGAAAGATCGGGAACAAACCATCCATTCCCAATCATCGCCCAGATGTACAGTTACATGCAACATCCGTCCCCTCCTTATGGGGATGAATGATTGCTACGAGTGATCTATAGCACATCTATACAGGGCAATTATCAGGAGGGAGCATTTGTAGGAGGTCTCTACCCAGCTTTGTGGGGTGCAGCATTTCCAAACTTCTCTTGAACTTTTCTCAAGTGAAAATCAAAGTCACACTACATAATGATTTCTTCTGTAGAATTTAGGCTGCATCTTGTATCCTCACTGCATTTGTTCTGTATGACTTGGCAGCATTCTTCACTGGGCAGCTGTGCCTCGCCATCTGTTTGAAGATTTTAAAGGAGGCCTATATGGAGAAAAGTCCCTTCAGTATACTTTCAACAGTTGATAAAATTGAAGGTTTAGTGCTGTCATGGAGATGTTGTGTGGCTCAGATGACCACGTCCAATCATTTCCACACACATAAAGTATATTGATTTAGACACTGCACTTGACACATCAGATAGGGGACAAGCACTCAATAGTGCAGCGCCATCTATGGACCCGTAAAAGTGTTTGTTTGTAATTAAAGTAACCCCTAAAATCCTTATGCAGATTTCCTTTTCTTTTAGTATGAATGTGTTTTCAGTCAAACATTACCTAATTACTGAGATAAAGGAATTAGAAGACAAACAGATATTGCATATTGACACCAGTGAAGCTTTCTACGGTCATGAGTATGCGGATCGGAAGAACTGTCAATATAAGAAGTACAGATCGAATTTTACTATGGAATATTTCATAAGGCTGGGCAGACCTGAGGTTACAGTGCATAAAGAGAAAAGAGAAACAGACCTGATGCAGGTAACGTGTATTAAAGATATACATATATAATTGCCTTACAAGGTTATAACCCGTAGCAGTTTTTGTCTGGCCGATTCACTGCATATTTGCCAGGTCCCCATTTAGGTCGCATCTGGCAATGCCGGACCCAGAGAACTTTGGCAGGCTGTTCCCTACCAGAACAATCTACCGGATCTTTTTACCGCTAAGCGGTGTACAGTGTAAGTGACTCTGAGTCCGGTTATGTCATTTTTATCTTCATACTCACTTGTATTCTGACTCCCACAAACTAGCAATAAAATGCATTGAGAGGACTCATTGCATGAGCATGGGAGTCGTCTCAATGCATTTTACTGCTGGGAGCACAGCATCAGAATGCAAGTGAGTATGAAGATGAAAAATGACATCACCGGACTCAGCATCACTTACACCATACACCGCATACTTTAGTTTGGGGGTGTTTTGGAGCCAACAGATTCCCTTTAAAAATGTTCTATTTTATGAAACAAACCAACTTCTCACTCCACTTTTGAAAGTGGGGGGTGGGAAGCCAAAAGCTGCAAAATTTTGTGCAAATTGCGCATGTGCCAAAACATGCGTCAATTTGATGTCACAAAACTGATGTAACAGCCTTCATAGAAAGATCAAATCGATGGCGCTAAAGGTAGCTATTTTAATAGCTTTCTCTACAAAAAATGTTTTAGGCTACATGCACACGGCAGTGGTTTTTTGCGGCCTCCATTTAGTTTTTTTTGCGGACCGGATGGTTTCCGATTCATTTCTATGGATCCGTTAAAAAATGCGATGGACTCATCCATTTCTTGTCCGCGTCCGCTGTCCGTGTTTCACATCCGGAAAAAAAAATGGCATGTCCTATTCTTGTCCGCAAAAAAACTGTTTGCGGATCTATAGAAGTCAATGGGTCCGCAAAGAATGCGGATGACCAACGGAAGTCATCCGCAACCGTTTTTTTTTGCGGATGGTTGCTGGGAAACCCGTATATATTAACTTTCAAGAATTACAGCCTTCAGTTTTTTTTGCGGACCGCAAAAAAAACCTGAAGACACACGGAAACACAACCTACAAAATTTGCGGACAAACGGAACGGATGTGGATGTAAAAAAAACAGGAACACGGATCCGCTATTTGTGGAACGTAAAAAACAACTGACGTGTGCATGTAGCCTTAAACTCAGGCAACCCCTTTAATTTTGGAAAACCTTTGACATTTCTAATTGCCAGTAAACGACAATAATTAAAATACCTGGAGCTCAAATACAGCATATTTGTCGCTGATTTGGGGGTATAAAAAAATCACTCTTTAAAGGAGGTACTGTATTCAGTATACACTTGGGGAAAAAGGTGCTATGGACTAAATAATCAATTTAAGTTAAAAAATTCATCTTTATTAGAAAACACATATAGCCCACAAATGAGCCAAATACATTATAAAAAATATCCACGTAGAGTAAGCCAGCAGACATCACAAATAACAGTAGTAAATAAGGCATACACAAGACTAATCCACAAACCATATTGAGTTCACCCACCGGAGCTCATGTGCGTTTTGTCAACGAACCCAGACAAAGGAGTCGGTGAACCACACATCAGGTGTGGTGGGTGAGCTGAATTTGAGGGTATGCTGTGTAACCCATTACATGTGTGTTTACTTACTGTTTTGTGGACTAGTCTTGTATATGCTTTCATCACTATTGTTATCTCTGATGGCGTCTGGCTCACCCTATGTGGATATTTTTTTCATGTATGTGGCTAATTTTTGTGCTATATGTCTTTTTAACAAGTTTTCTAATAAAGATGGATTTTTATTTTGATTATTTGGTCTAGCACCTTTTTTCCATGGTTGGTGGTGTATTTGTGGACTTGGTTCGATTGTGACCTGTATTTTAAATTTGGGAAATCATTTCTTTAGGTTGCATTGATGTCATTATTCTGTTTTATTATATCATGCATTTTTATGAAAGTGACAACGGAGCAGCCATATCGGTTGTCCCCTTTAAATTGAAGGTAAAATGTAAATTTTAATAGCGTGTCCATTCAGATTTTGAAACACTGATTCAGACCAGTAACCAATATGGCTGCACTCCATGTTGTCACTTTTGAAAAATAGGTGCTGCAACAAAGAAAGAAAAATAACTATATGCCTGTACCTAAAACAAACTGAATTCCCATCTGTTGGCCACTGTTCTAAATTCTGATTTCCTAATATATGGCTAATCTTAATATCTTTGTATATTTTAATATAGAAAATATGTTTAATCTTTGCAGCTTGCAAACATAAAGCGACTGGACTTAAAAAAAGTATATATGCTGATTCCTAGAGAAGACGACTACCGATTTACGAAAAATATCCACTGTGAGTAGCACTAATATTCAGTATACAAATGGTATTACTCTATGTCCATAGTGTTAGAATTATTGATTCACTTTCAGGTAGTTGTTCTGGGCTTTTGTCAACCAAATAAATTGACTATACTATCCATTTCAGTTCTTCCATTTCTTACATCTTCACCGGAGCCAAGTACAATATCAGATTGTGACACATTAGTGTAATGTGGAATATGGTCCATGGTAACAATGCCATGTCTGCTTGTTTTCGCACAGGTGAAGCGATAACCACCCCTTGTCTGTTTCTACATGAAGAAGAAGATGTAGTAAAACACCGGCGCAGTCATACAAGGCGCACAAGTCTGAAGGTTGTTCTACTGTTTTCTCTGCTTTAATACCCTGTGCGGTGCAGTACAATGTGTCAGGTGCTTCTAGGGCAAGATGACTTTTTGAAATCTCTGGATGTTCGACATATTAATGGCTTTTACTCAGTTAGGGCTCATGCACACGACCATGTGCTGGCCGGGCTCGTGCTGTGGGCTGCAATTTGCGGTCCACAATGCACGGGCACCGACCGTGGGGCAATCCACATCCGACGGTCCGCACCGCAAAAAAGTGGTGCGGAGGCACAGCCAGAAACACCACGGAAGCACTCCATAGTGCTTCCGTGGGGTTCTGATCCGTGCTTGCGGACTAATTCAAGTGAATTGCTCCACATCCATGATGCGGGGTGCACACGGCCGGTGCCCCGTGTATTGCGGGCCGCAATACAGCCGCGGCGGGGCAACGGCCGTGTGCATGAGCCCTTAGGGTTAGGCTTAATAATAAGGCAGAGATGGGTACATTGGACCTATAAAGAGGCCATGTGCCTTACGGCACAGCATTATACAGCTATTGGTCTCGAAAAGCAATGCCTCAAGGGGACAATGTCTTTATAATATGGCATTTGATAAAGCATGCTTACATATGGGAGGCATACTGACATACAGTAGGCCCCGTAGACTTTTATGTATGCTCTATTATGGCTTCGTACAGAGACATAATGCAGCTGTACGCATGGGCCCTTATTTGTGCAGTTAAGTGTTAAATTTAAAAATGTTGCATCAATATATTGTAGAAATCAGCTTCCTGCCCTAATTTGAGGACTGGCCATCTCCTGGCTGATGAGTTGAGGATAACCTTTAAACAAGGTGCAGCTGAATGTCCAGAGATTCTTGGTGCAGCGGAAGAAGTGGTAGTCAAGGACGATCCCATAAAAGACGATCTCAGAAGGTACTTACATTTTTGTGTTAATCATGATCCCAAAGACAATAAGTGACTGTCAGCCTGCTTTTAAAGGGCAGCAGATTTGTACCTATGACACTGGCTGACCTGTTACATGTGCGCGTGGCAGCCGAAGGCATCTGTGTTGATCCCATGTTCATATGTGCTTGCATTTTTTTATTAAAAAAATTATGTTTTAATATATGCAAATGAGCCTCTAGGAGCAACTAGGGAGTTGCCATTACACCTAGAGACTCTGCTCTCTCTGCAACTGCTGCACCCTCTGCACTTTGATTGACAGGGTCAGGTGTGATGTAGTTTTCACTGTCTGGCCCTGTCAATGATAGTGCAGAGGGTGCAGCAGTTGCCTCTAGGAGTAAGGGCTATGCCACGGTTACTCCTAGAGACTCATTTGCATATATTAGAATATAATGTTTCTCAGCAATGCGGGCAAATATGAACATGAGACCAACACAGATGCCTTCAGCTGCCAAGTGCACATGTAACAGGTCAGCCAGTGTCATAGGTACAAACCTGCTGACAGATGCCCTTTAAGAATATGTGATCAGTGCACTGTCAAGAATCTCTCTGATAGAAAGGCTTTTTCATGTAATTGCAATAGGCTCACATTGCCGCATCCGTATTGTGGCTACAGACCTTTGGACACCCTGCATCTCTGAATAACTGATCTCAGATCACCAGTGTGGTGAAATGTTTAAGACAAGGAGAAAGACACAGCAGATAGTGATAGAACAAAGTACATATCTAGCCCTACTTCTAAGTTTTGATTTTTGAGTATTGATGTACCATAATAATACTCATCTCCACACTGGGATTTTCTTTTTAAAGTTCAAATAGTTTAACAATGAATATGTTTTACCCCTTTAATTTAGAACTGGCTTTAATGATGAAAAGTGTTGTTAATATTTATGTCTTTAAGGTTAACAGAAGACTCCGTATTGCAGACGTCTTACCAAGGAGAAAGCTCATGTACTGAAGAGGAGATCCCTCCCTTAATAAGAGCTGTAGCTCCTGGAAACACGAATGCAGCTAAACGCCAGAGAATGGAAGCTGCATTACAGGTGGCTTCACACGTTTTACTCGCTATAGTTTATATGCAGTGATCAGCATATACAGGGTGGGCCATTTATATGGATACACCTTAATAAAATGGGAATGGTTGGTGATATATTTACTTCCTGTTTGTGGTACATTAGTATATGTGAGGGGGGAAACTTTTCAAGATGGGTGGAGACCATGGCGGCCATTTTGAAGTCGGCCATTTTGAATCCAACTTTTGTTTTTTCAATAGGAAGAGGGTCATGTGACACATCAAAATTATTGGGAATTTCACACGAAAAACAATGGTGTGCTTGGTTTTAACATAACTTTATTCTTTCATGAGTTATTTACAAGTTTCTGACCACTTATAAAATGTGTTTAATGTGCTGCCCATTGTGTTGGATTGTCAATGCAACCCTCTTCTCCCACTCTTCACACACTGATAGCAACACCGCAGGAGAAATGCTAGCACAGGCTTCCAGTATCCGTAGTTTCAGGTGCTGCACATCTCGTATCTTCACAGCATAGACAATTGCCTTCAGATGACCCCAAAGATGAAAGTCTAAGGGGGTCAGATCGGGAGACCTTGGGGGCCATTCAACTGGCCCACGACGACCAATCCACTTTCCAGGAAACTGTTCATCTAGGAATGCTCGGACCTGACACCCATAATGTGGTGGTGCACTATCTTGCTGGAAAAACTCAGGGAACGTGCCAGCTTCAGTGCATAAAGAGGGAAACACATCATCATGGAGCAATTTCTCATATCCAGTGGCCTTGAGGTTTCCATTGATGAAGAATGGCCCCACTATCTTTGTACCCCATATACCACACCATACCATCATTTTTTTTGTTCCAACAGTCTTAGAGGGATCTATCCAATGTGGGTTAGTGTCAGACCAATAGCGGTGGTTTTGTTTGTTAACTTCACCATTCACATAAAAGTTTGCCTCATCACTGAACAAAATCTTCTGCGTAAATGGAGGGTCCTGTTCCAATTTTTGTTTTGCCCATTCTGCAAATTCAGTGCGCCGATCTGGGTCATCCTCGTTGAGATGCTACAGTAGCTGGAGTTTGTAAGGGTGCCATTTGTGAGTAGCTAATATCCGCCGAAGGGATGTTCGACTAATGCCAGTGACATGCGGGGAGTGCTACGCTGTGGGCTCTTGCTGAATGAAGCTAGGACAGCCACTGATGTTTCTTCATTAGAGACAGATTTCATGCGTCCACATTTTGGCAAATCCAACACTGAACCAGTTTCACGAAACTTAGCAAGCACTTTGCTAACTGTAGCATGGGAGATGGGTGGTCTCGTAGGGTGTCTTGCATTGAAATCTGCTGCAATGACTGCGTTCACCAGACATCCACACAATTTCTATCCGCTCCTTACGTGTTAACCTCAGCGACATGTCAATGGCTGTAAACAAAGAGAAACTTGTAAATAACTCATGAAAGAATAAAGTTACGTTAAAACCAAGCACACCATTGTTTTTCGTGTGAAATTCCCAATAAGTTTGATGTGTCACATGACCCTCTTCCTATTGAAAAAACAAAAGTTGGATTCAAAATGGCCGACTTCAAAATGGCCGCCATAGTCACCACCCATCTTGAAAAGTTTCCCCCCTCACATATACTAATGTGCCACAAACAGGAAGTTAATATCCCCAACCATTCCCATTTTATTAAGGTGGATCCATATAAATGGCCCAACCTGTATTTTAGTTTTATATTATCTGAGCCATATCAACGTTAATTTTCCTTAAACAGATGGTGAGTCTAGTTCACACTTTGCAGTCAAAAGTAGGAGTGGATCCTGAAGGGAGAATGATCAAACTATTTAGAGTATTAGTGGATTTACAGGCATACCCTATTCACTAATACGAAGTGTTGCAAACAATTATAAAATGCCTGATTCCTCCAGAGTTAGGCTTTATGCACACGAACGTGTTCTTATTTCAGCCTGCAAAAAAAAATGGATC
The DNA here is from genome assembly GCF_905171765.1 of Bufo bufo. Classification (NCBI taxonomy): domain Eukaryota; kingdom Metazoa; phylum Chordata; class Amphibia; order Anura; family Bufonidae; genus Bufo; species Bufo bufo. The sequence continues at coordinate 438,155,536 of NC_053389.1, read as the reverse complement.
CACAAAGGACGGATACCAAATAGAAATGAATGGGTCAGTGTGCTAGCCGCAAAAAATACAGATAGCACACTGTAGGAAATTATGGTTGTGTGCATGAAGCCTTAGGCCTCATGCACACGACAGTTGTTTTTCTCGGCCTCCGTTCCGTTTTTTTTGGCAGATAGGATGGGGACCCATTCATTTCAATGGGTCAGCAAAAAAATGCTGATAGTTCATCCATTTGTGTTCCGCGTCCGTTGTCCGTGTTTCCCTTCAGCAAAAAAAATTGTGCATGTCCTACTTTTTTCACATTTGCGGACAAGGATAGGCATTTATTACAAGGGATCTGTGGAAAAAAACGGATCCTCCAAAAAAAACGGATGCCGCATCAGTTTTTTTTGGCGGATGCACAATTTGCGGACGCAAAAACCAACGGCCGTGTGCATGAGGCCTTACAGTCTAATATCACTGGTTGCACTTGACTGGTATTCTCATGGACAGTGGTTAAGTTAGTTGTATTCTACCTCCACTTAAGGCCTCATGCACACGACCGTTTTTTTTGGCGGTCCGCAAAACGGATTTCCGTTGTTCCGTGATCTGTGACCGTTTTTTCTTCCGTGGGTCTTCCTTGATTTTTGGAGGATCCACGGACATGAAAAGTGAAAAAAAAAGTCAAGTTTGCATTGAAAATTATAGGAAAAAAGGACACGGATCACGGACACGGAACACGGACGCGGATGACTATCTTGTGTGCATCCGTGATTTTTCACGGACCCATTCAAGTCAATGGGTCCGCGAAAAAAATAGGACAGGTCATATTTTTTTCACGGACTGGAAAAACGGATCACGGACGCGGAAGTATTTTCTGAATTTTCCACGGACCCATTGAAAGTCAATGGGTCCGCGAAAAAAAAAACGGAAAAAGGAACAACAGCCGCGGATGCACACAACTGTCGTGTGCATGAGGCCTTAGACAGCATGTGATCATCCATATTTTCAAAGGCCCAGTGCAGACTTACAAAACCAGTACCGGTCCATGACTTTCACCATTCAGTAAATCTAAGAAGCAGACATAGTGCTATAACGTCCTAGACCTTATTAGGCTTCCCAAACAGTTGCATTTATTAGGGTAACAACAATCCAATCACTACCCAACTTGAGATTCACCCTGTAATCGCATGGAGGCTCAGTACTGGTTTCTAAATATCCAGCTCAATTTCAGATATTTGTATTCTATATTCTTGTGGAAATTTGTCTTCGTTATTTAAGTGCCCATATTTCATGTTAAACACTTTATATTTGTGTCATATCCATAGTTATATGGTTTGTATTGGGGAGCTAATATTAATCTGTAGCACATTCCACATGGTCAAATAAAATTGACACAATACTTTTATCTGCTTTGAGGTGGTAAAAATTTTTTCTTAATAGCTGGTATGCTGAGTATAATAAAATTGTATCTTTTTATCCTCTGTTGCTGCATTCCCGAGAAAAAGAGCTTTGATTCATATGTGATAGAACTGTTACGTGCACCGAGGGTGGGCCTGAGCCCCTTGGTGCACCTTAGCACTGCCACTGTTGCCTTCCAGCTGCTCCCTCTCATTGATTGACAAGATTGAATCCTCCTCCCGCCCAGCCTTGTAATCTTGTGCCTGTGCCATGCTGGTCATAATCAGCTTGTGCAGTACAGTTGTTTTCTGCCAGGCTGGAAGAGCATGCCCTACTGCACATGTGCCAATTACATACTGTAGGCGTGAGATTATCAGGACAGAGGGGGATTCAAACGCCTGGTCCTGTCAATCAACCATGAAAGGGATGAGCTGGAAAAGAACAGTGGTGACGCTATATATCAAAAGTGTGTCTTCTCAAGAATGCCGCAATGGTAGGCAAAAAGAAAGGTACCATTTTTTACACTCTTTAGGCCAAAGCAGACATTATAGGTAGTTTCATAGCAAATTTCCAGCTGACAGATGACCTTTAGCTTAAAATACAAAATGCTAAATATGATGTGAAATACAGAATTAATAAGGAAGCTACAAGATCTGCAAGTACAGATGTATTACATATGGAGGTATATGAACATGAAATTGGGTTAAGGATTTGTGATTTTGCACATAGAGAATAAATATGACTAATTATTAGAAAGCCTTTCCAAAAGTAAGATCAATGGTCATAGGTCATACTTTAGTCTAGGCATGCTCAACCTGCGGCCCTCCAGCTGTGGCAAAACTACAACTCCCAGCATGCCAGAACAGCCTACAGCTATTAGCCTACAGCAGGGCATTGTGGGAGTTGTAGTTTTACAACAGCTGGAGGGCCACAGGTTGAGCATGGCTGCTTTAGTCAATATACAGTTGGGTTATCTCACAATTAAAGGCGTTTTCTGAGATTTTTTTAATTGATGACCTATCCTCTGGATAGAATGCTGTGTGAAAGTTAGTTGGCACTCCGGTATAGGTCACATGGTGCTCGTGTTTATGGAAAAAGCCCCATATAATAGTAGGTACTACAATCCTCTGGATAGGTCATCAGTATCTGATAGGTGGAGGTCTGACACCCAGGACCCCCGTTGATCAGATCTTTGAGCAGGCAGTGGTGCTCAAAGTTGCGATGCAGCCTTCTTACAGCTTTGCCTAGGTCAAGGGATGTCAAGTTCTTCAGTCACGTGGTCTAGGCGCAGCTTAGTCCCATTAAAGTGAATGGGGCTGAACTGCGATACCAAACACAGCCGCTGTACGGCGCTCTGCTTGGTGAGCTCAAAGAAGGCATCAGTGCTACTGCAAGCAAGGTTGCCTTCTCGAACAGCTGATCAGTGGGGGTCCCGGGTGTCAGATCCCCACCGATCAGAAACTGATGACCTATACTGAGGATTAAAACTCCTTTAATGTATAAAATGAAAATCAGACATAATATAGTACATGACAATCTCTTTCTAACAAAGCTAGAACCAGCCCTGAACCTCACATGTAGCCAGAGATGTCCACATTCATTTTTCCAGTGGTTCTACTAGATTTATTTCAAGCTGCAACTCTCTCCCTATCACAGCTCAGGAGGCAGTTGAAGGATGGAGCTGAGCATGTGCGCCCACCTCAGCAAGGTGGACAGAGAAATAAGAAAAATAACAAACAGCAGGTGGCGCTATACAGATACATTTTATTGAATAGCTCAGAGGCTATACTAAGTTTTTAATTAACGCAGTTACAAAGGCATTCGGATCCAGGTGCTGGTTTGAAAACTGCAGAATATTTTTCATGGGACAACCCCTTTTAAATGTAAAAATGCTTGATCAGTTTTATTTCTTATACTGAAAGCTACATTTTATCTTCTCATTAGGATTTAAACAAGGACTCAGAACAACATAAAGAGAGTAAGACAGAAAATTGTCTGCATCCTCAGCCTTTCACAATTGACGTGCAGATTCCTAACAGACCACTCATAAGAAAAGCAGATGTTCAGGCCTCTGACAGGATATATACGGATTTAACCGAAATTCCAAAATACCCCCCACTGTACAATGATTTTGCATCAGAGGTAAGTACTCTTGTTCTTCCGAATAAATCTCTAGTAGGTAGTGTATTATGTTAAAAAAAAAAAAAAAACTGTCAGACAGTTGTACTGGAGCACCGGCGATTTTCCAGGTGAGTGATACTTATTTTGTTATTTGATTTTCTGGATCCACATATTGGTGCATGGGGTCTTACTGTGCTCTCCAAATTTCTCCAATATTGAGTTTCTTTCTGTCGGATTTGTGGAGATCTCACAGAAAAAGAACATGGCATGCTCCATTTGAAGCCGTAATCACCCTAGAAGCATCACAGAAGCAAAAAATAAAATAAAAAATGCATTTGCATGTGTTTTGTTTGCAAGGGTGTTGCAATATTCTCCACCACCAATGGTATATTTTATGTTATGATTTCCTATAAAATATACATGTGATTGAAAAATAATGTATTATGAACACAAGAAGACTGGCCTTGTGGATGGAAATGATATAATAATTCCTTTATTTCTAGTTTATTTTTATTATAAATATTTACTTCACATTCCATTTTGTAAATACAGTAAATTTGCACAAGCATCTTCACATTTGTAAATCATTCAAGTACCTGTAGGTGGCAGTAGTAATACATGAAACAATATGAAATAAGTGAAATAACTGCTGATCTTGAAATGGGAAATATGTTTTGAAACTAGTGGAAACCATTAGTGTTGACCATAACAACAAATAATATGCTTGGTGTAGTTTCCTAGATAGCAAATTTATCAGTTGCCATTTCTACCAAATTCCACCACATCTTTTGACAAAAATCGTCGTAAAGTACAAAGCACAATTTGTATGTTGCTGAGTCAAAACTGGTTTTCACCACTATACATTGAAGGGTTAATATCCACAGTAATAAATGACCATACTGTGGATCTGCAGCATGCTCGTTTTTCCTTGCACACAATTTCTGCTACATGTGGATGCCATTTTCAGAAACCCGCATGTATTGTACTGTAATGTGTTGCAGATCCTCCACGTCTGAACTTACCCATATATACAGTATATTGCATTGCAGTACATTTGGTATGCCGCTTTGTGTTCATGTAAAACTGACAGGGACATTCATACATATGCACCATGTTTCCTACTCTTGTTCCCACGTCTCTGCTTCTAAAATCTGCACGCTGTTCCAAGGTCCACTTATGGTTCCTCACTGGGAGCACTTCCACTTGTCAAAATTCATTTTCGATTTATTCACACAAGAAAAACAGGCTCATTACACTGATGAAAAAGAATCATAGGTTTCCAATTTGTAATCTTAAAAGGTTGAAAATAGAGTTTTCTGTTACAGATTGAGGCCACTACTGTGAAGAGGTTGGACAAAAACCTGTATGTTGGACAAGAACTTCAAGAAGTTTATACAGAATTAGCTAAGAATATTTCGACAGATCACCTGAGGTTTGACCAGGTATTTCATTCACATGTTATATGACTGAAGAAACATCAGAAAACAAGTGTAGTTTATCCATGCCTCTAAGCGTTGAGATCTCAAATTCCACCTGCTTTAGAACAGCATGAAAATGCCTATTTTATGTACAGTCGTGGCCAAAAGTTTTGAGAATGACACAAATATTAGTTTTCACAAAGTTTGCTGCTAAACTGCTTTTAGATCTTTGTTTCAGTTGTTTCTGTAATGTAGTGAAATATTATTACACGCACTTCATAAGTTTCAAAGGCTTTTATCGACAATTACATGACATTTATGCAAAGAGTCAGTATTTGCAGTGTTGGCCCTTCTTTTTCAGGACCTCTGCAATTCGACTGGGCATGCTCTCAATCAACTTCTGGGCCAATTCCTGACTGATAGCAACCCATTCTTTCATAATCACTTCTTGGAGTTTGTCAGAATTAGTGAGTTTTTGTTTGTCCACCCGCCTCTTGAGGATTGACCACAAGTTCTCAATGGGATTAAGATCTGGGGAGTTTCCAGGCCATCGTGCTGGAAGATGCATTGTTCTTCACCAAACTGTTGTTGGATTGTTGGAAGAAGTTGCTGTTGGAGGGTGTTTTGGTACCATTCTTTATTCATGGCTGTGTTTTTGGGCAAAATTGTGAGTGAGCCCACTCCCTTGGATGAGAAGCAACCCCACACATGAATGGTCTCAGGATGCTTTACTGTTGGCATGACACAGGACTGATGGTAGCGCTCACCTTTTCTTCTCCGGACAAGCCTTTTTCCAGATGCCCCAAACAATCGGAAAGAGGCTTCATCGGAGAATATGACTTTGCCCCAGTCCTCAACAGTCCATTCACCATACTTTCTGCAGAAGATCAATCTGTCCCTGATGTTTTTTTTGGAGAGAAGTGGCTTCTTTGCTGGCCTTCTTGACACCAGGCCATCTTCCAAAAGTCTTCGCCTCACTGTGCGTGCAGATGCGCTCACACCTGCCTGCTGCCATTCCTGAGCAAGCTCTGCACTGGTGGCACTCCGATCCCGCAGCTGAATCCTCTTTAGGAGACGATCCTGGCGCTTGCTGGACTTTCTTGGACGCCCTGAAGCCTTCTTAACAAGAATTGAACCTCTTTCCTTGAAGTTCTTGATGATCCTATAAATTGTTGATTGAGGTGCAATCTTAGTAACCACAATATCCTTGCCTGTGAAGCCATTTTTATGCAACGCAATGATGGCTGCACGCGTTTCTTTGCAGGTCACCATGGTTAACAATGGAAGAACAATGATTTCAAGCATCACCCTCCTTTTAACATGTCAAGTCTGCCATTTTAACCCAATCAGCCTGACATAATGATCTCCAGCCTTGTGCTCGTCAACATTCTCACCTGAGTTAACAAGACGATTACTGAAATGATCTCAGCAGGTCCTTTAAGGACAGCAATGAAATGCAGTGGAAAGTTTTTTTTGGGATTAAGTTAATTTTCATGGCAAAGAAGGACTATGCAATTAATCTGATCACTCTTCATAACATTCTGGAGTATATGAAAATTGCTATTATAAAAACTTATACACAGAGAGTGCCCCAGAGGATTCATGTGCCAGCCTCTCCATCACTGCTGTACGCCTGCCCAGGGTCTTCTATGAACTGTGAGTACCAAGAGCAACCCTTGTTCTGCCTATTAACCGTGACCTCACACTCGCTCACCCTGCAGGGCTGCGTACTGCAAGATCCCCCTATACATACAGGGGTTTGATTCAGCCATTTGAAATACAGCTATTTTGTGAAAATATATATTTACTGCGAGCCTAGAGAGGTTCAGGCCCTCTGAGATACTACCTCTACATACAGGACTTTGAATTTAGCATCAGCAACTTTTCCAATTTCCAATATTTATGTAATTCTCAAAACTTTTGGCCACGACTGTACATTTCCAAAAGCCTTTGCCTAAAAAGAACAAAGCAAATTTATTTAGTAGATTACTGTTCATATTGAATAGTGTGGGCACATCAATAAGATTGTTAAATATTTAATTCAAGGCTGGGTGCACACAAGTAACTTTAACATTGTCTTTCTTACCCTTGAGGAACCGTGGCCATACACCTTAGATAGCTGAGCGTTTTTCCAATAACTATTCCTCCAAACCCCCCATGCACATGTATGTGTATGTTCTCTATGTGGAGAGGGACACCTCTAGCAGAGGCATATGTCCCGTGAGAACATAAGATACGCCATGTTGAAATTCAACATTCCTGATCCATCTTCACCTTTAATGTTTGTGTCCACCTTAAAGGGAACCTGTCAGCTGCACTATGCTGCATAATGTAGGGACAGACCTGTTGACTGCAGTGGTCTTTCACTGCTGTGATGGTCTTCAGTACTTTTATAATACTGACCTGCCAAAGACAGCAGTGCACACCAGCACTGCAAGGGAGACGAGTTTACTGCTGCTTACTGCCCCACCCTCCCCCACCTCCGAACGATGATTTACAGGTTTCTTTCATCGGACTCCTCTCTTTTGCAGCAAATGCTGTAGGGTTTGGCAGGTCAGTATTATAAAAGTACTGAATGCCATCACAGTGGGTCTATCACTACATTATGCTGCCCTCGGTGAGGTGCAAAGTAAAAGGGGTTGTTCAGGTCCAAAATAACAAAATAAGTATTACCTGGAAAGCCCACCATCACTTCAGTGCTCCCACTGATGGATGTTCTGCAGTGATGATGTTGCGACCACCCACACGTTATTGCTGCAGTGATCAGAAAGTCACCATTGCAGAACAGCAACAAAGACTGGTGGCTCTGGAGCACTGGTGATTTCCCAATTAGGGCACCACAAAACTTGTGACAGATTTCCTGTCCTGGACAACCCCCGAGCCTTTAAACATCTAGTATCATTTTTCTAACAAGGTTAATAACTGTTTTGTTTGAGGTATTGCCACGTTTCCCTCCGTCTACCTCCAGAGTGCAGGTTCTGTGGGTGCCAAGCCGATCTGTCATGTTCTGTATTTTAAATTTAAGGATTTAGACTTTCAACCTTATGCAACAAAGGTGGATATCTCCGTATGTGCAGCTTCCTCAACACTGACAAAGAAGACAAGCCAGCGTATCATTAACAAGGAACTGGACTCACTTGGTTTCAGTGATAAGTGTGAAAGGTAAAGTATGACTTGAAAGATTTCTCCTGATATTCAAGGAGCAGACTATAATTAATGTATAGCTATCAGTTTTATAACCGTAGGGGTCTCGGAGAGCTAAGCAAGTGGTGTACGAATACGTAGATTGTCTTTGAGCCCATTCACCACTTGTTCTGCTCTCTGAGGAGACCCATGCAGAATCAAAGGGCCTAATACTCAGCTGAATGCTTCTGTCCCTATACTTTAGCAATCGGTGAAGGTCTCAGCACCCAGACTAGCACATGCAATGGGAGCTTTTCCAGCATACTTGCTAAATGTACATTATAAATGGGATACAGTCGTGATTAAAAGTTTAAGACCACTTGAAAAATGTGAAGTAGAGCTTCAACATGCAACAAGAAGAAATGAGAGTGAGACAAAACATTTTTTGATGCATTCAATTAATTGAAAATAACGATTAAACTGAAACAGGCTGTTTTTCAGCTGATCCAAATTTTAGGACCACATGCCTTTAAAAGGCCAAATCTGTGCAAAGATGTGGATTCATTGTCATTTTCTGTCGGGTAGTCACACGTTGTGATGGCAAAGACAAAAAAACTCTCCCTTTTTGAACGTGTTGAACTGCATAAGCAGGGTCTCTCACAGTGCGCCATCGCTGCTGAGGTGGGACGCAGTAAGACAGTCATTTGGAATTTCTTAAATGATCCTGAGGGTTATGGAACAAAAAAGTCAAGTGCAAGACCCAGAAAAATTTCATCAGCACTGAGCCGGAGGATCCAATTGGCTGTCCGTCAAGACACTGGACGATCCTTGGCCCAAATTAAGGGCCTTACTGGTGCTGACTGCAGCCCCATAACCATCAGACGGCATCTGAGACTGAAGGGCTTCCAAAACAAAAAACGTCTTCAAAGACCTCGTCTCCTTGAACGCCACAAAACTGCTCGTTTGGACTTTGCAAGAGAGCACCAAACATGGGACATTCAAAGGTGGAAGAAAGTTTTATTCTCTGATGAGAAAAAATTTAACCTTGATGGTCCTGATGGTTTCCAACGTTACTGGCATGACAAGCAGATCCCACCTGAGATGTTTTCTACGCGCCACAGTGGAGGGGGCGCCATAATGGTCTGGGGTGCTTTTTCCTTCAGTGGAACAATGGAGCTTCAGGAAGTGCAGGGGCATCAAACGGCCGCTGGCTATGTCCTGATGTTGCAGAGAGCATTCCTCATGACTGAGGGCCCTCGTCTGTGTGGTAACGACTGGGTTTTTCAACAGGACAACGCTACAGTACACAATGCCCGCAGGACAAGGGACTTCTTCCAGGAGAATAACCTCACTCTTTTGGCCCATCCTGCGTGTTCCCCTGATCTAAATCCAATTGAAAACCTTTGGGGATGGATGGCAAGGGAAGTTTACAAAAATGGACAACAGTTCCAGACAGTAGATGGCCTTCGTGCGGCAGTCTTCACCACTTGGAGAAATGTTCCCACTCACCTCATGGAAACGCTTGCATCAAGCACGCCGAAACTAATTTTGGAAGTGATAAACAATAACGGCGGAGCTACTCATTACTGAGTTCATGTTTGGAAGTTGGATTTCTGTTTTGGGGGGGGTTTCGTTTTTTTTTGGAGGTGTGGTCCTAAACTTTTGATCAGCTGAAAAACAGCCTGTTTTAGTTTATTCGTTGTTTTCATTAAATTGAATGCTCAAAAAATGTTTTGTCTCACTCCCATTTCTTCTTACTGCATTTTGAAGCTCTACTTGGAACCTTGTTAAGATCCAGCCATGCTGAATATGATTTTTTGCCATTTTTCAAGTGGTCTTAAACTTTTGATCAGGACTGTATGAACAAAGCCTTAAAGGCTATGTACACCTTTGGAGTCAATAATTTTTTTTGATTGCATTTAACTTTTTTTGGGCTAAAAATCATATTTCCAATTGCCTCTATTAAAAATATTGAGCTGTTCAGTCAGAAAGAGTTAACTGTTTTTCTAACTGTGTGACTGCTACTTTCACTTTGTGCAGGTCATCTAATAAGCCTTATCGCTAAACTACTGAGAGGTCATGAACACTTATTTAAAGGGTAACTGTCATGTTTGCATAAAAAAAAAAAAACAATTTTAGCATATGTTACTGCTGCAGCAGCATTATGCATAAAGCAATCTTTAGTTTCTTCACATACTACTGTTTTCCTTGAGTTTTTCTTTTAGTTACGGCTGTTTAAACATTTACAATATGAGAACCTTCTCAAGATGGCTCCTCTGCCAGTTCTCTGAGGCCAAAACTGCTTTCCCTCACTTCCTATACACACTTGCTGTAGCCAGCAGCTCCCTGGCAGCCAATCAGATTGGGTTACTGAGAGGCACGCCTCCTCACTCTGAAGCCTAATGCAGGCATGCAGTGTAAAGAACCAACCTTCTGTCTTCTGTTTACACTAAAGGGAAGACAGACAAGCCCTAGCAACGGTCTTTTAAGGGAGCAGTGGAAAGGGACAGAGGACATTAATGAAAGCTGGAATTATAAGGTAATTACAGATATTTTGACAATCATTGACAGACTAACTCAGATATAGATGCCTAGCTCTATAAACTAGCAAATTAAAAAAAATATGACAGTTACCCTTTAGGCCACATTCGTATCAGTAAGATAAGGAATGAGCTATAATGAGTGTTTTTAATGTGAGAGCAGAGATAAGGAGTCCTCTGCCTGCTCCTCAGATGATGGAAAAGACAGAAAATCCACAGCTAGTAGAGCATCTCAGCTCTGTACAGAAAAAAAGCATCCCATATTGGTAATAAAGACCAATTGAAGAAATGATTTTTAGCTCAAAATAAGTATAATGCAATAAAAAAAGTTCCCCCCAAAGGTGTACATAGACTTTAAAGAGGACCTTTCATCTCTCCTTACATGCCTGTTTTAATAGCTTCATGCATTCCCCATGTAATAACAATTCTGGAGCATCTATTCTTACGTCTGTATGTTGTGCTATTCCTTTATTATTTCTACTAGACGTTATGACTGAATTGCTAGCAGTCTGCAGTAAGGGTACAGATGGGTGGTAACCAGTTGGGGGTGTTTACCTGCACAAACTTAGTCTATCCGATCAGTGCTACCATTTTCAGACTGTGCAGGTACACCCCCACCCCACCCCAACTGGTTACCTCCCCTCTGTACCTTTACTGCAGACTGCTAGTAATTAATTCATAACTTCTAGTAGAAATAATAAAGGAATAGAACAACATAGAGCCTTAAAAATAGATGCTCTAGAATTATTATTACATGGAGAATGCATGAAGCTACTAAAACAGGCATGTCAGGAGTGGAGACAGGTCCTCTTTAACTAACATTTTATAAGCACTCTGTTTCAATGCATTTTCGAGAAAAAACTATTTCCCCTACATCTGATGGCTGTACAGTGCCTAGTGTTAAGACAGCATCTTCTGAAATGCAAATCACTACAGTCACTGAACAAGCAGGTTAGGCTGAGAGAGTTGAGCTCAGTAGTCTGCAATAGTGAATGCAGCTGTGGCTATTAATAGGATAACACATGCAGCAGAAGGGTCTTCTATGTTCATCTCTTCTCATGTCTAATTATGTTCCTTCTCTTCTGGTATTAAGTGTGGTTCAGCACATACCTCCTGACAAAGATGCTTCCAGAATTTGCAATTCCTGGCTTGTTTGGTGGAAGTCCATTGTTAACACTGATGACTACATGAAATACCTATCTATACAGGTATGCAGAAAAGTTTTAGTAAAGCTTTTAAAGTCTCAGAAGAGCCCAAGATAACTGTGGTCAGGGAGGCAGGACCTATAGAGACACATAAGGCCTCATGCACACAACCATATGCATTTTGCGGTCCGCAAAAAATGCGGATGACATCCGTGTGCATTCTGTATTTTGTGGAACGGAAAAGCTGGCCCTTCATAGAACACTACTATCCTTGTCCGTAATGCGGACAATAATAGGACATGTTCTATTTTTTTGCGGAACGGAAATACGGAAACGGAATGCACACAGAGTAACTTCCGTTTTTTTTGTGGACCCATTGAAGTGAATGGTTCCGCATACAGTCCGCAAAAAAACCCGGAACGGACACGGAAAGAAAATACGTTCGTGTGCATGAGCCCTAAGGGATGGACTAGTTGTACCTGTAAAATCTATGCATACATTAGATATAAGTAGATGACTTACAGGGTACACAAGTAATATATTGTTATATGCTGTCTGATCACTACATTGATTGTATTTTAAACACATGGGGCAGAGACTTGCATTACATATGTTAGTCTGACTAAAAACGAATTTGTAGTAAGATGCTCTGAATTCAGTTGGCACATCTTGTGCTGTTCGTACATGGACTGAGATTTCGACTATATAAATTGCTAGCAGAAGGACCCGGCTGTCGCACGGGTATATTTCATCTATTTTATTTAATGTGCGTCGTTAAAAGATATCGACAGCATCCCCCATAACAGTGACCTCTACAGCACCCCACCCCTAAACACTAACCCCCCCACAGTGCCTCCTTAAAATGTGACCTCCACAAATGTGACCTCCACAATGCTCGTGTGAAAGAGCCCTAACAGTGACCTCCACAACACCCCACCTGCCCCCCTAACAAAGACCTCCACAGCGGGGGTTATTGTCTTTAATTGACAGTATATAAAACCCCACAGAATTAGTATACACTACATCAGCCTCTACCACAATGTTGGCTAAGCGTCGCAATGGAAATCATATTAACTCACGCATAAGCTGTCTTATACTAAGAATGTCCTTCGTTGCCTATAGCAACCAATCAGAGCTCATATTAATGACCTGTAGCAAAATAGAAGCTGAGCTGTTATTGGTTGCTATATACACAACCTGATGAATATCCAGGCTAACTGCCACAACAGACAATGGCTCCTGTAGTTTGGCGGTTAGGTTACTAAGCGTATTTTTTGGCAAATAATTGGAAAGTGCGGAGTGAAAATTTCCACTCAAAACATAAGTCTATGACGTTGCCCGAGTCACAGGAGGCGATCGCGCAAAATTTTGTGATTGTAAATGCGACGGTGCGGATTCCTTTAGCGGACACACACACACACATACATACACTCAGCTTTATATATTAGATGCCAATTTGGAGGAACTGTAGATTTAGGGCTCCTGCACACTGGTGTAGGACCTGTACTGCAGTGCATGGAGCCGGCACAGTTCGTTCAGCACTACATATATGAACTTTTGAGTTTTTTTTTTTCAGGATGTGGATTACTTGAAGGTGGTATACCATCTGTATAACAGTGATTCTGAGGATGAAGAGCAGGCTAAAATTACAGCAAAAATAAAGAGGGAAGAAAGGAAAAGGTTTGTAATGTTTTTAATTTCACCTGTTGGTGACATGGCTGAAAAATGCTTTTTACCCTAACTGAAAAAAGGCCAAAGAACCCCGAGAATAATTAAGATTTTCCAAAAATTACTAGTGAGAATTTACTGCATACTGTTTTTATATATTTATATCAATCTATGAACAGTAGAGCTCCATAGCTCCTTCTAGAATTGTACTATTTAACTGTAAGTCGTAACATAATTAGATTAAAAAACAAACATGGTGTTCAAGGTTAATTTAAGCTTTATCTATATGGTCATTTGTCACCTCTAACATAGATGTCCAGTACAGATGCTGACCAGAAGCAATATGCAATATATGTTTATAGACAAAAACACCACATTTCTCATGTTTTACAAGACAACACAAAAATTGTGGTTTTCCTGTTTAAATGTCCATAAATTATGCAAAATTGTGGTAAATGTAAGGCAGTACTGTCTAATCTGTCAGTTGCCCCTAGCCATTTGGCATTACTTAGAACTCACGCAGTGATGGTGATCCCTGAGAGCAAGGTAGTCCAAGATCACAAACTTCAATGTCAGCTTTTCAAGTCAGAAAATCTTATTGGATGTTTACTAATGTTTGAGGTATCCTTTGACTTGTTAAGATCTCAGGGGAAAATAAGCACAGGAAGTAGATTATTAAAGTGTAAATTATTATTCCATAGCACTTCATTGAGGAACTCAAGTATTATTTGTATGGAACCACATGACCTTTTCCAGGATAATTTGTGTGTTACAATAGCGGTTTGTAGCCGCTGCTGTCATGCACTCCTGGGCCGGTATGGGCAACATTCCACCCTTGCCTGAGCAATAGGTTCCTCTAGATTGCTAGATCCTGCAAAGATACTATAATCTATGTGTCTTCTTGTATACTGCTTGATTCCTGGATTCTGCCTTTCCCTGCCGCCTGACCTGACACATGCCTGTTCCCTGTAAAGATCCCGTGCCACCTACCTTACCTTTGAACTATTTCACACAAACTTTGCCCACCCTCACCTCAGCCTGTTATTGACTATGAGTTTGCCTGATCCCTCCATGCCACGCACCGTGTCCCTATCCCGTAGGCCAGCAGCCCAATCATACAGAGGCTACTCCAAGAGTTAGTAGCCAGGTGTGTTCCCTGCAGAGAAGACAAGATCTCTGCATAGCGGTTAAAGAGTGACACCAGGGAGCCACCAAGATAACGCCCTTAGGTTTAGCCTAAGCCAAATCTATTGGTTGGCAAGGTGGTTCCACAACCATTGTCTGTAACATTGTGGTTCTGTAGATCATGAGGGTACATGTCAGCCATGGAGTGTGCTCACACACATTCAGCTAATGTTTCAAACATGTCAGATAGGTGTGTGTCCCACATCTGGGACCCACACCTATCTCTAGATTGGGGCCTCCAAAGCGCACGGTGTGCTCTCCATTCACTTTTATGGTAGTTCCGAAAATAGCCAAGCAAGTGAGCTCGGCCCTCTCCATTCCCATAAAAGTGAATGGAGAACGCAAAGCACATGCACAGCCACCTCTCCGTTCACCTCTCTCGGAGTTCCGGAAATAGCTGAGCTGGCACTCGGCTAGTTTCAGAACTCCCTTACAAGTAAATAGGGGGTGTGCCCTCATTCACTTCGGGGGCCCTATTCTAGAGATAGGTGCAGGTCCCACCTCTGGGACCCACACCTATCTGACATTGGTGTCATATTCCAGCGAATCATAAAATTAAAACAGATTAGAAAAACAGAATATATTTCAGAATCTGGTTTTAATTCATAATAGAAAATATAAATGATACCTTCCCTTTAAATTTCTGGATTGAAGTGGCATCTACAACGGATTATTGTTACAACTCACTTTAGCATTTCCTGTCTCTGAGGGGAAGAAAGAAATACCTCTGTGAATGGACTATGGCTAATATGTGATACCCCAGAACCATTTCTTTTTCCTGCCTTGTCTTTTACAGACTCTTGTCACATCGTTGATTGTTGACTACTGGGACTCTGATTTGTAATGCTTTGCTTTCAAAGGCAGATTGATTTATCCTGCTGGAGTAATATTATTTATACCGCCGAGCCTTTACTAATCAGATGGGAACACTTTATAGCAGCAGCTGAAAGGTTTTTCTTTTTTAATACATCCACAGGGCTGAGATTGTTCAGAACATTTGTACTTTGTGTTAATTAAAAACCCCTGTGGAACAAAGGAAAGCTTTTAGATTGTAGCGTTTTAGTTGTTTTCTCTTCTGCATTCCCCATGCCAAATTAATTTGCCAGATACAGTGGGGGTTCATAACAGGGCTGCATTTATTTTATTCACAGGAAAATCATTGTGTGCTCAGTGCTAATAACATATATTCAACATATTTTATATAGGCAACGGGACAAAAAGATTGCTGATCTTAGAGAACAGAAGCAGTGCTACATTCCTGGCATGTGGAATGTCAACAGCGTCATGCTTGGGGGTCTCGGATCAGAACCACCTTTACAGGGTAACCACTTCTTTGAATTACTATCTACCTTTGAATTAACATAGTTATTTCCATTGCTTGCATATATATATATATATATATATATATATAAAAACATCTGTCAGTAGATTTGTACCTATGAAACTGGCTGACTTGTTACATGTGCACTTGGCAGCTGAAGGCATTTGTGTTGGCCCCATGTTCATATGTGTCCGCATTGCTGAGAAAAATGAAGTTTTAATATATGCAAATGAGCCTCTAGGAGCAACAGGGACATTACACCTACAGGCTCTGCCCTCTCTGCAGCTGACGTGTCCTCTCCAGGGACAGGGGACAGGTGTGATGATGTTTACACCGCCTGACCCTGTCAATTAAAGTGGGGAGGTCATGGCAGTTGCAGAGAAAGCCAAGTCTCTAGGTGTAACGGTAATGCCCCTGTTGCTCCTAAAGCCTCAATTGGATATATTAAAACATAATTTTTCTCAGCAATGCGGGCACATATGAACATGAGACCAACACATATGCTTTAAGCTGCCAAGTGCACATGCAACAGGTCAGCCAGCTTCATAGGTAGTAATCTGCTGACAGATGCCCTTTAACCCATTGGCTACCAGTGCTGTACCGATGTGCCCGCTGGAGACCTGCAGCTAATTACCGTGACCGGCAGTATTGCTTAAAGGCTTTAGATGCTGTGATCAGAAACCTGTGGCCAATGGGGCTGTCGGTAGTTGCTCTGAATACTATGAGCCTCGCTGACGAGGTTTATAGTATTCATGCTGCAATTTTTATTTTGGCTACCAGATGGCAGGCCAACATAGGAAATGAGCAATCGACAGTCAAACTCAATAAAAAAACAAAAAACTGATTGTACAAAATAAAAAATAAAAAAAATGAATTTATAGGCTCAAATATGAGCTTCAAAATCATTACAAAAAAGTTTAAATCACCCCCCTTTCTGTATAAAAAAAATACCTAAATAACAAATATAAACACCATGGGTATCACCTCTACTGAAAACACCTGTACTATTAAAATATAAAAAACATTTTCCAATACTGCGAATGGCGTAATGAGAAAAAGGGTAAAAATGCCATTCTTTCATTGCTTCTCTTACCCAATTTTTTTTTTTATAAAATGTGATCAAAAAGTCACACACACTCAAAAATGATATCAATAAAAACTACAGATTTTCCTGCAAAAAATGAGCCCAGACACAGCTCAGTAGACATACGTATAAAAAAGTTATGGGGGTCAGAATATGGTGATGTAAAAAAAAAAATATGTATTTTCAAAGTTTAAATTTATTTTTACACTAGTTAGACATACGAAACCTATACATATGGGGTATGGCTTAAGGAAGATAGGGAAGAAAAATGAAAACGCAAAAACCCCCCAAAAAAAACTCCGGTAGTGAATGGGGTCCTTGACTTCTAGACATCAGCAGGGTCTCAATGTATGGGTTCTGATCTATGGAACATTTATGGCATATCTAATCTTTGTCATCAATGCTTATGATGGGAAAACCATCATAAAACTGCTGTTAATTTTTACCTCAGTCCTATTACTTGTAAATACAGTACATTGATAAAATGTATTTCATGAAACAAATTACTAATTAACACTGTTTTATGTTGGTGGGATTTTGCTAGAAAAATGTAGTATAAGGCCTCATGTACAGTCTGCAAAATACTGATACCATCCATGTGCCATCCACATTTATTTTGCAGACCCTTTGAGGGATATGTACTAACCCCCATATGCCACTATTGTGGCGTTAAAAAGTTGCACATTATGGTGCACGCCATATGTGCACCATAATTTTCAACTTTTTAGGCTTCTTGACACTTTTCCGAAGTGGCAAGCGGAAATGGGCAGGGCTAATCGAAAGGGGCAGAGCTTCACACGGTCCACCAGATTTACTATAACTTACGTCAGAAACTGGCCTAAGTCATAGCTGAAGTCTGCCCCAGCCCCTGGCTGGCATAGCCTTCAGTTTCTGACTTCTGCTTCTTAATAAATTAGGCCAGCGCAGGGAGATGAAAACCGGCGTATGGGTACGCCAGTCTAGATAAATCTCTCCCATTTACGTCAGTGGGTCGGAAAGCATTTTGCAGAACAGAATAGGACATGTTCTATAGTTTGCGGAACAGACATATGGATGTGGAGAGCAGACGGATATCATAATGGCAGCTGAGCATTTCCATGTGATAAATTTAGAACAAAGCTAGTACTATTATAGCCATGTGCGTATTATATATGTTTTTATACATTGCTATGATGGTTTAGGGAGTTTATCTTGAGGAAATTTTTTAAGTCCGTTTTGCTTGAGTCTACGTTGCTGTAATGTGCACCAAACCCTCCCTGTATCAGTAGCTGAGACATGTAGGGTCTCATCTCCCTATGATACATGAGAAGGGTTGCACAATGGCAAGCAGCTGTTTCAGTATAATAATGTTGAGCTCTTCTGATCAACAAATATACATACACAGTATAAGTATGGCCCCTGTCATTTATGACCTACCGTAATCTTCCCAGGTGATAGTAAGTCCAAACTTAAAGGGGTTGTGCCACTGAAGCCCAACCCATATCACTGTTAGATCACTTCTCCAAATACCACCATTTATCAAAACTGCCTTTTTCAAAAGTTATTAGCCTATCATTGCACGCTATGGCAAATCAGTTTAGATTTAAAGTTGTTGGTTATATCCTGTATAGGAACATTGTAATGTAGGACGTAGAAGGCCTCGTTGGTGGAACAAGTGGCGTGGTTAGTGTCACATGATCAGATAATGTCAGAACACATTTCACTGCCCTAAGGCATGACAGGACAGCAGTCACCTGACAAACCAGGAAGTAGGATTCAAGCATGGGGGATAGGAGAAAACTGCAAATGAGGTAAATTTGAAAAATAAATCCAAGGAGAAATGGAAGCTAGAGTAATTGATGAAAATACACTTTAGAGTGAAAAGTAGTTTATAATGCTGCTATTTAAAGAAACAGTTCTAGCACATGTCCTAAGATCTACTTTAATGGAAAATAGCTTAGATGTAATGCATGTAAAAACAGTGGTAAAAAGGACAGAAAGCCCTAAAAAACACACTTTTCAAGACACATCTTATTTACCTTAATTCAGCATCTGCTGTGGTACAGCAAAATTAAAGCTGTTGTCTACTCCTTTACTATTGATGGCCTATCCTCAGAATAGGCCATCAATATCTGATCAGTGGGGGGTCAAACACCCCTCCACCCCCCGCCAATTAGCTTTTTCAGAGTAGCTATGGTGACAGAAGTTGGAGCTACACTCTTCCGACCACTGTGTAGAGGATGGAGATGCTTACTGTCGCATTGCTCCCATTGAAGTGAATAGAGGCAGCACTGAATTACAAGCTCTGTCCACTGCACAATGGAACAGCTGATTGTCAGGGGTGCGGGGTGTTGTAACTCCGCTGATCAGATATTGATAGCTTATCCTGATGATAGGCCATCAATAGTAAAGGAGTGGACAACCCATTAAAGGGGTTATTCCATGATTGATGTAAAAAAATGAAAATCAGACTTCGCAAAAAAATGACAATACCTTTCTAACAAAGCTAGAATCAGCCCTGTATCTCACATGGTTCCAGAGATCTCCACATTCACTGCGCCAATTGCTCTGCTAGATTATCTTCAACCTGGCAACTCAGGCGGTGTGTCCTTTCTCCTGCAGTACTAAGAGGTTAAATGGTCCCTTGGACCTAAGCGTGACTATTGCATCCTCACTGACTAGTAAACATAAAATAACATCCTTATTGATCACTTTTTAAGATACACTTATCACTTGGGAACTCACAAATTAAAATTCCTCAGGGAGATCAGTGTTCGGGATCAACCATGTGTTTGTTACATTATACGTGTGTCTATATTAGACTAGTCAGGGCGGGATTGTACCACCCCTTGAGTCTCAAATCTTTGCAAGAGTCTCTGAATCTCACACTGTCTGATTACAATTTCCCACTAGTGGGTCCCTGCCTGGTTATCCCTGAACTAAAATCTTTAATCCTGCATCCCTACATGTTTCGCCGTATATTCGGCGTCTTCAGGGGATGACATGCAGGTCTCTCCTTGTAACTGCCACAGCTGGCAGTTGAAGATTTAAACTAAGCATGTTCGACCAGCTCAGTTAGATGCAGGGGCGTAACTACCATAGCGGCAGACAAGGTGGCTGTTATGGGGCCAAGGGTAAGAGGGGGCCCAGTTGGCATCATCTCCTCTTCTACTGGGGTAAAAACTTGGTCAGGGCTCTACCCTCTAAAGAAACAACTTTTAGCAAACGAGGCAGTGGAAAAAATGGCCCAAGGATCATTGAAAGGGTTTAGGCGGAAACCCTTCTGTCTTGTGTGGGGGGCCTGGTTTGATCCTTGCTATGGGGCCCTTACTTCTCTATGTACGCCACTGGTTAGATGAACAAAAAAAAACTAATAATAATAACTAGATGGTGTCATTTCTTAAGAAACCACAGGATGTTGGCTTGAAATCTGATTGGCTGTTTGTGGCTCCACCCACTTTTTGAAATTTGAACCCAAGTCACCCAATGACTGACTGTGCCAAATTTGAGAACCCTGCCATTAACAGTCAAAGAGTGGCACTAATTTTAATTTTCCCATATAAAATGAATGGCTGAAATGTGATTGGCTGTTAAAGGCTCCACGCACTTTTCCTAAATTCTAACCACACTCACCCAGTGACCCATGGTGCCAGTTTGGAGACTCTGGCTTTCATATTGTAAGAATAACAGCTTTTTACATTTTCTCATTGAAGTCAATAGGGAAAATCTGATTGGTTGTTTGTGGCTCAGCCCACTTTTTTAATTTGAATTTCCGTCACACGTTAACAGTATAAGAATGGCAGCAATTTAAATATTTCCATTAAATAGCACAAGGTAATATTTGATTTACTGTTGGTGGCTCCACCCACTTTTTCTAACTTTGAAGTGGAAACACCCAATGACCACATTTGTGATATTTGAGGTCCATGACATCAATAATGTGAGAATGGCAGCATTTTTAGTTTTTCCCATTTAAATCAATCAAATAAATCTGATTGGTTGTCTTTGGCCCCGCCCACTTTTGAAAATTTTTATCCCAGTCCTCCAGTGACCATCTGTGCCAAGTATGAGGACCCTGCCATTAACAGTCTAAGAGCAGAGGCAGTTTTAAATTTTCCCATTTAAACAAATGGCTGAAATTTGATTGGCCGTTATAGACTCCGCCCACTTTTTATAAATTTTAACCCCGGTCACCCACGATGTGAGAATGTAAGCAATTAAAATTTTCTCATTCAAGTCAATATGGAAAACTTTAGTGAGTTTAACTTCAAAGCTGTACGAGTGGCAAAAGTTTACAATTTTCCAATGAAAGTCTATGACAAAAAGTGGCATCTTCGGGGGGCCGGCCCAGGGGCCTGGAGGGTGGGATCGGTTAACAAAGCACAAGCAACCTATTCGGGTATGTGCTGAACAAGTGTGCAACGTTTGGTAATTGTACTCCTAAAACTGTGGGAGGAGTAGTGTATAGAAAATAGTTAAATTTTCATTGGCAGTTGCTAGCTCCGCCCACTTTTGGGTGTCCCCTCAAAATTTACCCTTTTATTCGGGTTGACGCCAACAATATGTGTTCCGAGTTTGGGGAGTGTAGCTTCAAAACTGTGCGAGTGGGAGTGATTTGAAAATTTTCTCTGTCAAAGTCAATGGCAAAAAAGGGGTCTTCGGTGGTCTGCCGCAGGGGCCCGGAGGGTGGGATCGCTTATTAAAGCACAAGCAACTTACCTCACTATAGGTGAAAGAAGTGTGGAAAGTTTGGCGTTTGTAACCCCACAACTGTGGGAGGAGTAGCGTATAGAAAAAGGGGGGGGGAGAAGAAGAATAAAACGGAATAATAAGCTGAAACAATCGGAGAACAGGATGTTACAGAATAACAGTATGGTACAGAAGAACAGGATGTTACAGAAGAACAGGATGTTACAGAAGAACAGGATGTTACAGAATAACAGTATGGTACAGAAGAACAGGATGTTACAGAAGAACAGGATGTTACAGAAGAACAGGATGTTACAGAAGAGCAGGATGTTACAGAAGAACAGTATGGTACCGAATAACAGGATGTTACAGAAGAACAGGATGTTACAGAAGAACAGTATGGTACAGAATAACAGGATGTTACAGAAGAACAGGATGTTACAGAAGAACAGGATGTTACAGAAGAACAGGATGGTACAGAAGAACAGGATGTTACAGAAGAACAGGATGTTACAGAACAACAGGATGTTACAGAAGAACAGGATGTTACAGAATAACACTATGGTACAGAATAACAGGATGTTACAGAAGAACAGGATGTTAAAGAAGAACAGGATGTTACAGAAGAACAGGATGTTACAGAATAACAGTTTGGCACAGAATAACAGGATGTTACAGAAGAACAGGATGTTACAGAAGAACAGTATGGTACAGAATAACAGTATGGCACAGAATAACAGTATGGCACAGAATAACAGGATGTTACAGAATAACAGGATGTTACAGAAGAACAGTATGGTACAGAATAACAGGATGTTACAGAATAACAGGATATTACAGAAGAACAGGATGTTACAGAAGAACAGTATGTTACAGAAGAACAGGATGTTACAGAATAACAGTATGGTACAGAAGAACAGGATGTTACAGAAGAACAGGATGTTACAGAATAACAGTATGGTACAGAAGAACAGGATGTTACAGAAGAACAGGATGTTACAGAAGAGCAGGATGTTACAGAATAACAGTATGGTACCGAATAACAGGATGTTACAGAAGAACAGGATGTTACAGAAGAACAGGATGTTACAGAAGAACAGTATGGTACCGAATAACAGGATGTTACAGAAGAACAGTATGGTACAGAATAACAGGATGTTACAGAAGAACAGGATGTTACAGAATAACAGGATATTACAGAAGAACAGGATGTTACAGAAGAACAGGATGTTACAGAAGAACAGAATGTTACAGAATAACAGGATTTATTTTAAGTCCCTCGGGATATTTCATATAATACAGATGCGGTCTATACGACCAATGATCCCTTTAGGGGTCCCTAACTAGTATGTAAAAAAATCTTATCTTTATGATCCCGCCCATCCCGGAAAAATGGGCGGGATCATGTGACGCATAAGAGGAGGTCAATGTGAGCGCGCGCACGTCTATACCCCACTTCCCCTGACGAAGCCACGCAGGTGGCGAAACATGTCGGGAGGGGTGTAATAGTGTAGCGTGCTTTTTAGACAGGGTCAGCAAGTTATTAAGGTAGCACAGCGATCTGGTAAGGTAGTCATAGCAGGAATCCGTTAGGTTAAATTGATCGGTCATATAATCTACACTAATGCACACTTGGGACCTTAATCTGCAGACAGCAATAGGAGTCTGAGGCACACCCAGGGTGGAATAGCGATCAGTGCAGCACTCAATAGGAATTTGAGTAGACAGTTTACTGTTACTAATAATAGGGCCCTATTTGAGGGACTATAAGTGATAGTCTATATGAGCTGCTTCCACTGAACGCAACAATTGTGACACATAGGCAATGTGCTACAGTTACGACAAAATGGCGGAGGTGCTACGACAAACAGTAGCCCCAAGTGGATGGACAACAATATAGCAATTAAAGCAACACTCCACAACCTAAATATAAAGGTTGATAGAGTGATTGATTATAGTGGCCGATCAAGGTTACCCCTAAGAGTTAAATATTATATATAGGATGAACAGTCATGCACGCCAAGCAGTGCACCAGATAGACATGAACAAATAAATAGAAGGCCATCCGAGCAATCAGTAAAAATACAAATCACCCACTACCACCTTGCTGGACCCTGATCATTTTAAACTGTTTTTCTTTTGTGTTTGTATGTCTTTAATTAAATAAATAAAGATAAGATTTTTTTACATACTAGTTAGGGACCCCTAAAGGGATCATTGGTCCTATAGACCGCATCAGAATAACAGGATGTTACAGGCTTTTCAAGCCAACATAATAATAAGCTGAAACAATCAAATAACAGGATGTTACAGGCTTTTCAAGCCAACATAATAAAATACATTTTATTGAATAGCTACTTTCTATAATAATGTTTTAATTACATGCAATTACAAAAGTATTCAGATCCAGGTGCTGGTTTAAAAATGTAGAATATGTTGCATGACCCACCCCCTTTAAGCAGCAGAAGTGATGCAGTGAAGTGAGAACATGGTCCAAGACACAAGTGTTAGTAGCCAAAAAAGGCAAGATCTAACCTATCTAAACTTAGAAGGCAGGTTTTGTGAGGCAGAACACAGTTACTTATTCGACATTGTGTTGTTGTTTCCATGCTCTGATCTAGTCTTATTATTTTACATTTTTATTAGTCATTCAAGAGTAGGAATATCATGTCAAACAACACTGATAACATACCACTAGCTTTTCTATGTAAAGGTGCTCATACACATTAGATGATTACAACAGGACCTACTGACCATCTAGTCTTTTTGCTGGTTTTCTGATGGTACCCCGGTGGCAGATGTCAGTGGAAAAAAGTACTGGCAAGTTGGATTTCAACTTGCCGAATCTTTATTCTTCTCAAGGGAGATACACTGGCACTCAGGTGATCATGTGTATGGTAGGATTAGGCACTAGTATTTGGCCGAAGGCTAAACAAGATGTGTGGCCATCATAAGACTGTAGTCAGGAACACAAAATGGTGCAGGTAATAGGGAAAGTTTTGTTGTCAGATCGTAAACTAGTCATGTACAGAAATCACCTTTTTATCATTTCTTTTGTTGACCAACTCTTCCTTCAAATTAACTACATTAGACAGTCTTGTATTTCATCGCTGTATTCAAAGTGTCCTACCATTTTTCTTGCAGATGCAGAATGTGAAATAAATGAATCAATAGAGATTCCAAATGAGGTAATGCTGAAATGTAATGTAACTACTTCACGCCATTGCAGAGTACAAAGTGCTGATGTATTCCAGTTGTTTCTGGCACTGATAGCCTGCCATTCTTACAATAAGTTCTTATAGCCAACTCTGGCCATCCATCTGACAGGTCCTACACATACACCTCTGACAGAAGGCTCCAATGTGTTATCACCGCATTCACTGTGTGGTAAAAATGACACGTTTCCTTTAATCTGTGGGTCAGTACGATTATAGTGATGCCACATTTATAGTTTTTGTTATGTATTACTACTTTAAAAACTATAGAAAACTTTGAAAATATTTTTTTTTAGCATCGACAGCCAAAATTTATAGAGCTTTGTAAGCCCTTTTGTTTGCAGGGCAACCTGTAGATTTTTTTAATACAATTTAGGGTTATGTATGACTTCTTGATCACCATTTATTCAATTTTTTGGGGGAGGCGAAGTGACCAAAAATATCAGTTTGGGCATATAGATTTTTTTTTTCTGTTACACCATTTTTGAACATGTGATACTTATAGTTTTTGTCTATTTTTATTTGTAAAATAGGGAAAGGAGGTGATTTGAATTTTTAATTCTTTTTTTTTTTTTAATATTTTTAAAAACATTTTTTTTAACTCTATTTGTTGGGGGTTTGAACATGCAGTCATTATATCACTTATACTATAGACTGCAATAAAATGGTATTGCAGTCTATGGTAATAATCCTATGTTTTAGTGACACAGGGCTCCTGGCTGCCATAGTAACAGTTTGTTTCCCATTATCACGTAGCAGGGAGGGCCGTTTGATCGTCGGAGAGACCTCTCAGATACCATGGTCGCAATTGCCCATGGCATCTGAGAGGTTAAATGTCTGTAATAGTTGTCTGTAAAATAGCCATTACCCACTGGTTATGGTACTGTCTCTGAAACATGCTTTACATATATGATGGATGTCAGGGAGGCATTAATGTGTATATCAATAGCTTTTTCTGGCATGTACAGCAAACTTAGGTCTCAGACGCAATGTGCCCTAAGCCTTACTAGCACAATAAACAAGATATAACTTTTTCAGGTTGTAATCCTCTCCCCTGAATGCACTGTTGATTTAAAGGGGTTGTGCAGCCAGTACATATTGATGACCTATCCTCTGCAGTGTCGGACTGGGGTACCGAGGGCCCACCAGTAAAATATATTTTGGGGGCCCACCATACGGATACATTCAAATATAATAAATAATCTATCAACTGTTTTATATGAACATAGGCAGGTTGAGGTGCTGTACACTGATTATATGTATGGAGTGCAGCAAGTCTACTGTGTTATGTGCCACTTGTGCAGGGGGTGGGAGACTAGGGCCCACTTTGTCCAGGGGCCCACCGGGGGATTCCCCTGTACCCCTGTGGGCCAGTCCGAGCCTGATCCTCAGGATAGGTCATCAATATCTGATTGGTGGAGGACCAATTACTGGCACCCCTGCCGATCAGCTGTTTAAAGAGGAGGCGCTCATGTGAGTGTGAATGCTACTTCCTCTTCAAGATTCCATTGCGCATTGTCTCGGAAGTCTCTGCGGCACAGTGTAATTACAAGTGCTTGTTCAATTCACTTGAATGGAACTAGAAGTTGTAATTACTGGGCCGACGCTGCAAGCAAGACGACGCACAGTGTAATCTTGAAGAGGAAGCAGCGCTTGTATGAGCACCGCCTCCTCTTCAAACAACTGATCAGTGGGGGTGCTGGGAGTCGGACCTGCGGATAGGTTATCAGTATGTATTGGCTGCACAACCCTTTTGATGTCTGTTAGCATTGTGTGTGATGTGTAATGTAAGAAGTCCTGACTATGTATTATGCTCTGATGATGATGAGTCCCCTCCTGCATAACGGAAACGGAAATCCATTTTGCAGCCCATAGACTTCTATTATGATGAAATGAATAACGGAATGCCTCTAAAGCCATTCCGTTATGTATTCTGTCATAGAACTGCATTATGGTCCGTGGTAACGGAATCCATAACGCAATTCTGCTTTTACCAGTAAACAAAGCGTGAACAAATTTAAAAATATTTCATAGCCATAGGGGGTGAGCCATTCTATTATTTCTCCTCCAATTTTAACACATTTCACCCTCAGTGAGTGAGCTCCCCCTTCATGACTATGGACATCTGGAGTCATGCTGAAAGCAAAAAACAAAAAGCAGAAAATTATAATTTTGTAAAAAACAATTATGTTCCTACTATAGGAGAAAGATTGAGAAGGAGGCCCAACGCGTTTCGGGGATATATAAATCCCCTTCATCAGGAGCATATACAATAGGCGACAAACTGGCTTCTTTAAATCAAATTTGGCGCCAAAAGCAGATTGTGAGGCGTCACTTCCGGTCCGCGTGTACCAATGCGTTCCAGCATGGAACGCAAACCGGAAGTGGGGGCCGACAGATGAGTAAAGTACAAAACAAACAAATTCATGCAATAGTTACAATGATTGGCTACATTGAAATACTTAACATTGTGCCCGGATTCATGCCGTATGACTACTAAAGTCCCATATCATCTCGGCCGGCTAAGAGAGCGTACCCGGAAGTGAAATCACTTCCGGTATATAACATTCACAATCTTAGGGCTAAATCATAAAAAAAAAATGGATAAATAATAAATATATAAGCACAGTCTAACCCTAGGGAAGAAAGGGAGCTCTACAAAGACATAGATCGAGCTTCTAATCTGAAGGGGGTCTGTATGTGACGACGGAGGGGTGACGTCAAGCCCTGGTCTCCGCCCACTTCCGGTCAGTGGAACGCAAGCGGCAGGACTGTTTTCATTCTCTTGTTCTTATTCTAGCCTAGGTATATTTTCCTAGCTAGGTTTATCCCACTGGCAGCCTTCTTATGTTCTTATCCTTTTTACTTGTACCAACTAATCCAAATATTGTAAAAATATATTTTTAGATAGAAAGAAACTATCTTTCTTCCGTGTCAGATCCACACCTTTGGCGCCCTGCGAGTTAGGTATCCTGACCTTCATTTTGAGAGCCAGGCGACTAACCCCCTTTCTTTTTTTCTCTCTTGTCCCATAAGCAATTAAGACAGCACTGGGAAATACGTTCACTAACAAAGTGCATTGAATTGGGGAAAATACCTAAGGGTCTTCTGATTACCAAAACTCCTGCACAAGATCTAAACTCAGAGGAGTTTGATAAAGAATGGAGTGACCTATTATTTACCCAATCCATAGCACTGACTCAATTAGTAATTAAAAGAAGATCTCAAATTTTAATGGATCTAACCAATAGAATAGATAAAATAAAGGATACGGTAGATAAATTACCTAAAAATAGTGAATTTGATCATGGCAAGAAAAATTATGCAAAAGTCTGGATAAAATCGAATCTGATATTATTGAGAAGAAAACCAAAAAACACCTTTATACACAGAGGAGTGGATTTCGAATGCCAACATGTGAAGAGAATATACCAAGAGGGGAATCTTCTACACAAAATACTGAAAAGGCAGCTGGACCTGTTCAGTATCCTATACTTGTTAATAATAGATATGAGTCACTTTCATAACACCATTTTTTAGATCGAACCCCGCCACATCACAGATCACGACCGAGACACAGAACACCAGAAACAAATTACCACAGAGAGCCCCAGTACACACATACAATCTAAGACAGAAAAACACTCATCACCAATTCACTCCAGAAAAAACACATTACAGGACAACACAAGAATGGAATAACTCCCAATCACTTCCCTATAGAGACACACAATTATCACAATTTAGAATTAGGAAGACGAGAAGAGGAAAAAGGAAGAAAAACACAACACAAACGACGATATTAGACGAAGATCAAGGCTCAATAGTAAATCTTAGTTCTACTCCACTTACAAACGCACAGATAAAACTCCTCGACAAAGGTTTAAAATTTGCCCCTACTGAAAAAATAAACAAGTTCGACACATATGTTGGTATCCAGAAATTCATTCGAAAACTCTGTTTAAAAATGTATCATTTAAAAAATCCGATATCTATCCAAACAGACAATACCAAACAAGATTCGATTAAACATACAAATTTACGGAATAAATCCATGAAATTCCCAAGAAATGAGATCAGCTATGAAATAGCTACATTCCAGAAGAGTGTCGAAAGTGATTTACAAAAAATAAAAGAAGGGTATATAAAAAAAAATATTTAAATAATAGGGAAATACAGGCTATCAAACAGCTTCAGAAACAAGCTGATATCACGATACGTCAGGTGGATAAGGGAGGGGCAGTGGTGATCCTTGATACAGTTTATTATAACAAGGAATGTTATAGCCAACTGTCCGATACTAATACATATCAGAAACTTAAAAAAAGACCCTGTGGAGAACTTCCACGGGACCTTGAAGGATTATTGTGGGAAAGGTTTGGACGTAGGCATACTGTCCAAACAAGAGCATGATTTTATCTTGGGCACGCAGCGAAGACTTCCTGTCTTTTACTGCTTGCCCAAGATCCACAAAAATCCGAAAGAACCCCCTGGCCGCCCCATAATATCGGGGATAGGATCGCTAACATCCAACCTTTCAAAATACATTGACACTCTGTTACAACCTGTAGTTAAAAAGATGAGCTCTTACATTAGGGACAAAACGCACATTATACAGACTCTTGAATTATTGGAAATCCAAACTGACTGGGTTATGGGGACATTGGATGTCAAGTCCCAATATACAGTCAGACCACCAACAAGGGATGGAGGCGATTAAATCCCAGTTGATATTAGATGGTTCATTGGATTCCCTTCAAATAGATTTTATAGTGGAAGGTATAGGGTATATTTTAAACCATAATTATTTTTTCTTTGAGGGGGATTATTTCCTCCAGAAACGGGGTACCGCCATGGGGACCAGGTTCGCCCCCAGCTATGCTAACCTGTTCCTGGCCGACTGGGAGCGGGTCAATATAGGACCGAGGCTGGGGGCGGACCTGGCCCTATGGCGGCGTTACATAGATGATGTAATATTCATCTGGAAAGGCACAGAAGATACCTTAAGAGATTTTTTTAAAAGAAATAAATAATAATACAAGAAATTTGACCTTTACATCAAATGTGAATAAGATGAATACAGAATTTCTGGATTTGCAAATTTCCATGCAAGATAGAAAATATGTATGCAGCACCTTTCAGAAACCAATGTCCAAAAACAGTTTTATACTCTTTTCCAGTCGCCATCTGCCGAACTGGCTAATAAATATTCAAACGGGGCAGTTCCGTAGGATTAAAAGAAATTGTACGAATGAGAGTAAATTTGAAGAAGAGGCCATAAAAATGAAAGACCAATTTATTGACAAAGAATACCCTGAAGAAATAGTTAATAATGCATTGGATCGGGTCAAGATGCTAGAGAGAGAGACCTTTTTCTCTGATAATAAAAATGAGAATACAAATATAACATCAAAAGAAATGGAGTTGAGAGTCATTCTACCATTCAATGCGCATTACAAGAAAGTCCAGTATATTTTGAAACAACATTGGCATTATATACTGGACGACAAAACAATAGGCCATTTGGTACCAAAGGTCCCCTTAATATCTTTCACGAAAGCGCCTAATTTAGGCCTCAAAATAGCGCCCTATATTAAACAGCAAAAGGGAAAGAAAGTCTCTATGTTTCAAAATTGGACAAATATGAATGGCTTCTTTAGGTGTGAGAGGTGCATTGCTTGTAAGAATACAACATTCCCCAAAAGAACACTAGAAGTAACATCTACACAAAATTTGTTCTCTTGGAAAATCAGGGATAGTCTATCCTGCAACTCCTCCAGTGTCATCTACATTATCCAGTGCCCATGTCAGAAACAATATATTGGACGAACAAAACGACCATTAAAAATAAGGTTATCTGAACATATGACCAAGATTAAGAATGGGTTTGACAAACATTCTTTGTCGAGACATTTTAGGGAATTCCACAACAAAAACCCTACTAAACTGACATTTGCGGCACTGGAGAAGGTAGATCCACACTGGAGGGGTGGTGATCATATTCATTGAATGTCTAGGATTGAATCCAGACGAATTTATGAGTTTGGGAGTTTGCTTCCAGCAGGTCTCAATGCTGAGCTAGAGATCTTTGGTTTCCTGTGAGTGGGGGTGGGCGCCTGCTTTTGACGGTAGACCGCAGTGTTGACATTTGGGTGACGCTGCGGTCCCCTCGGAGGCAGGCCTCCATCCCATTTTACCTGCAGGATCTCAGGAATCGAAAGTTCATCCAATATTTATTGAATTATTCAGTTATCAATTTTTATATATCCCTATATGTATGTCCATTTTAGATATTTGTATGTACTTTGAATATTGGTATAGATATGATTGAAAAATCTGTTTGAATACGGTTTATTGCTGATATTTAAAGAATGAAAATGAATTTGAATTTTTGGAGATATTAGAATGAATTATATGTCCAATTCAGCAGTCTAGGAGATAAAACCGCATCTGTAAAAAAAAATCGAATATCTGATATATGAGAATGAATCACTATTTCGATTCAGTAGTCTTGGTGACAAAAACGCATCTGTTGAAAAAATCGCAACAAAAATCACACCAGACCGAATTTGTCTTCTTGGAATCCGCTACTCCAGGACTTAGGCTACTTTCACACCTGCGTTCAGGTGTCCGCTCGTGAGCTCCGTTTGAAGGAGCTCACAAGCGGTCCCGAACGCAGCCGTCCAGCCCTGATGCATTCTCAATGGAGGCGGATCCACTGAGAATGCATCCGCCTGCCAGCGCTCAGCCTCCGCTCCGCTCAGTGAGCGGACACCTGAACGCTGCTTGCAGCGTTCGGGTGTCCGCCTGGCCGTGCGGAGGCGAGCGGATCCGTCCAGACTTATAATGGAAGTCAATGGGGACGGATCCGTTTGAAGATGACACAGTATGGCTCAATTTTCAAACGGATCCGTCCCCCATTGACTTTCAATGTAAAGTCTGAACGGATCCGTTTGCATTATCATTTTTTTTTTTGTTCATGGTTATGCAAACGGATCCGTTCTGAACGGATGCAAGCGTTTGCATTATAGGAGCGGATCCGTCTGTGCAGACACCAGACGGATCCGCTCCTAACGCAAGTGTGAAAGTAGCCTTACCTGTGACCATTCAGCTCACCTTGAGATCTGTTCTCCAGAACTTACTTTTCATCGAGTAGAGTATAGAGTAGAGTATAAGTAGAGTATAAATAGTGGGGTCTGGGCATTTGGAGCATAACCACTGAGGAAGAGGTCAGCAAGACCTCGAAACGCGTCTGGTGCTATATGCCGATGCTCTGAAAGATCCCACAACCAATTGAAGCATGGCCATGCGATTTCAACTCTATAATTTAATCTGGTGAGGCGACTCTTCAGTGAAGGCAAAAAGCGATCTGCACCCGTGAATTTGAATCCAAATTCTCGCGAGAACTGTGCACGGAGCAGAATACAGAGACAGTCCAGGCAATTGCAAGAAAATCTTACCGCTACGCAGGTATTGACTTGCCCGGAACACCTACACCTGAGCGCACGCTAGTCAGTGTGAACATCACATACCTTCAGGTGGGGTCAGTGCTCGGTGAGCAATCATTTATCCGTACAATATACTGCGGCTATCAAAACTGTTATCTGTGATTTTGGATGCAATACTATATCAAAGCGTGCAGGCGGCCAGTATTCCAGCGCTAATACCAGATGCACTAATGAGGACATCTACTGATATAATTTATTTTGGCAGGAACTTATCTTGCACCTTATCCCTCTACGATTTTTTAACGATTTCTTATTATTTTTATCAAATTTTTATCGAATTCTAGTGTTTTAGTGTTATATGCCATATATTTTAAGTGATGTTATTATTGTGATACCCTGAACTATTAGTGTTAAATAGTGTGCCTGCTCCATGATAGTTTGAGTGCTTGCCTTTCAAGTTTATTTTATGAAATTCGCTCATCTCTAATTATAACAACAGTTATTTTAAATCAAAAAGTGAATTTGAAATGTTTATACCATAAATTCTACCCATAAGGAACCCTGGAGTCTTTTGGTAAAGTCTAGTGGGGTATTCCTACCTCTGGGATCTGCCCCTGTCTCAAGAATGAGGCTTATTGCTTGCCATAGGGAATGGAGAGAACAGTATACGTGCAGCTCTCTTCCTTCACTCCTTATGGGACTTCCAAAAATAGCCCAGTAAGCTGAGCTGAATTTAACCTTGTAACTAGAAATAAAACTACAGATCCCCATGTCTACAAATGCCATGCTACAGTGATGAAGTTACAGTAAGGCCTCTTTCACACGGGCGTCACGGATTTGCTTCGGATGCGTCGCGTGTGCATTGCGGGAAATCCGCGCGAGTGCGCATGCAATTTCAGTCAGTTTTGACTGCGATTGCGTTGTTTAGTTTTTGTCGCGCAGGTGCGTTTTGCACGCGCGTGATAAAAATCTGACTGTGGTACCCAGACCCGAACCCGGACTTCTTCACTGAAGCTCAGGTTTGGGTTAGGTGTTCTGTAGATTTTATTATTTTCCCTTATAACATGGTTATAAGGGAAAATAATAGCATTCTTAATACAGAATGCTTACTAAAATGTGGCTTGAGGGGTTAATAAAGAAAAAAAAATTAACTCACCTTATCCACTTGTTCGCGCAGCTGGATTTGTCTTCTTTCTGGACCTGCAAAAGGACCTTTGATGACGTAATCGCACTCACCACGCGGTGACGTCAGCGCAGGTCCTGCTGAATGAAGATAGAAGATCTTCATTCAGCAGGACCTGCGCTGACGTCACCATGCTCACCACCACGATTTTGACGCAGCCCCAGTCACTTCTATGGGGCCTGTGTTGCGTGAAAATCGCTGAATATAGAACATGCTGCAATTTTCACGCAACGCACAAGTGATGCGTGAAAATCACCAATCATGTGCACAGCCCCATTGAAGTGAATAGGTCCGGATTCAGTGCGGGTGCAATGCGTTCACCTCACGCATTGCACCCGCGTGGAAAACTCGCCCGTGTGAAAGGGGCCTAAAAGCCATACTTTCTCATGTCTAACTACAATTTTAATATGAACTCCCCTTTTATGCACGTTTCCCTTTTTATATATGTGTTATATTTATAGGTAGAGCCTACACATTGCCATGAAGATATGCAGAAAAAAATAAATGCCATATGGACTGTACTTCATGTTCCAGAAAACCAGAGACTGGATATGGCAATTAAATATAGTTCCAATGAATACCGAGAGCGACTGCAAGAGGTAATGTGCACATATTTCCAAAATTTGGGGGTTAGCCCAGTTTCACAAGGGTGTAATAGGGGTGCAGCTTAGCACCTGTAATAACGATCGTAACACTTGGATCCCCTGAATTAATATGCAACTGAACACGATTTTGCAACTTGCAACTATATATATTTATTGTCATTTTGGTGCGTTTTTGTTGTGGATTTTGTTATGATTTTCAGTGTATGTTAACCCCATGGGGAAAACTACTCCAAATAAGGTGCACAATCACTCAAACAATTGTCATTCTGTGGATTTCAAGGTCCATTTCTGCATGGAAGAAAAAAGCAAAGTGTACAGAAGATTTATCAAATCTCATTCACGTTGTTGGTACTGTATTAGGCAGGGGTGCACACATGACTGATTAGCTTTGGATTTGCTATGGCAGATTTGCGTGCGGTATATCTGCAGTGTTGTACGGTACCAGCAAAGTGATTTATGAATTCTCATCCACGTGCTGCGGAAAAACAATGCAGCAGAAAATCTGCGGTATTGCACGTTTGTAATCCACAGCATGTTCATTTATACAGCGGATTTCACCCTTTGCAATGGAGAGAGTGAAATCTGCTGTCTTTTCTGTGGTAAAAACTGTAGGTAGATGTGTTTTTTGCTGGGGAAATAGAAAAGTACTATCCTTGTCCGTAATGCGGCCAATAATCGGACATGTTCTATTATTTTGCGGAACGGACATACGGAAACGGAATGCACACGGAGTAACTTCCTTTTTTTTTTGCAGACCCATTGAAATGAATGGTTCCCCATACGGTCTGCAAAAAAACAGAACAGACACGGAAAGAAAATACGTTCGTGTGCATGAGCCCTTAGATTACATTTACACGACCATATGTTTTGTGGTCTGCAAATCACGGATACCGGCCGTGTGTGTTCTGCATTTTGCGGAACGCACACAACCAGCCCTATGATAGAAATGCCTACTCTTGTATATAGGACATGCTCTATCTTTTTTGCGGGCCACGGAACGGAAGTGCAGATGCTGACAGCACACGGTGTGCTGTCCGCATCTTTTGGGGCCCCATTAAAATGAATGGGTATGAATCCGTTATGCAAAATTACGGAACGGATGGGGACCCATAAATACGGTTGTGTGAATGTACCCTTACACTGTTATTTTTCTGCACGTAATCATGTGTAATCCGCAGCATGTGCAGTTACCCAAGGGGTTGTTTGTCTTTGACCTTTTTAGATTCCAGGTGCCTAGGAGCCAATCTGATAGCAAGGAGTGCCCGTGTTAGTAACTCCAAGATCAACAGTGATAACCGGGGAAATCATATTGAGACAATGAGACATGATAAACTATCCATTGATTTAGGCCTCATGCACACAGCCATTGTGCGGCCCTTCCGTGCATTGGGGACCGCGATTGCAGTCCCCAGTGCACGGGCAACATCCGGGCGACATCTGTGCAGCGGGCCAGACCCATTCAACTTGAATGGGTCCGTGGTATGTCATATTGTTTTGCGGTGCGGAACCACGGAAAGGAACACCACAGAAGCACTCCGTAGTGCTTTCGGTGTTCCGTTCCATGACTCCGTTCCGCATCTCCGGAATTGTGGACCCATTCAAGTGATTGGGTCCGCATCCGTGATGCGGGGTGCCCAACGGCCGTGTGCATGTGGCCTTAAAGGGATATTCCAATATGTGACATTCATGGCACTTCCATAGGAAATATCATTATTATCTGATTACTAGATTGGATATGGGCGGTTCCATAAATATGAACATGCATCATGAATGTAAATGTTTCCACTTTTTCAGGCTATAAAAATGTGGGAAAAAGCAGTAACACTTATCAAGAGAAGAGAGAAGATCTTAGCTGAGCTGGAGATGTTTGAGAGGGCAGCATCTGATCCTAATAGATTTTTCCACAGAGGTAAGCTTCATGCTTTTCTCTGGCACATACTTTTCGTCTCCAAATACTGAAACTACTGTCCCAATGTGTACCTTATCCTAACAAAATACAAAAAATGATATGCAAAGCTGTAAGAACAGCAGACAAGGCACAAAAGAGTAGGTGACAGCAAACAATGAAGCCTCCAAGAGAGTCTTCCCAGAATTTAATATGAACAGTGTTACACCTCTCCGCTTAGTGTGGGCTGAATGATTAGGCAAAATCAGTCTTCCTCTCCTCCGCCTAAAGTAGACACTTCAGTATTGCACAACTGGATGCAGTTCCACAAGAGTGTTTCTATGTTAGTTATTCTCCTGTGAACGGATCTTCTAATCCTCCTCCTCCTTACCACAGGACTCTCACAGCACCAAGATCTTCAATTAAGAGGTTTTCCTGGTGTTTAATATCGATGGTCTATCTTCATTGGCCTATTCTGACTGGTGGGGGGGAGGTCTGACTCCTTGCAAACCTTCCATGAGTTCCACGGCCTATTCCTAGGACAGTGAAGTCACTTGGTCTAGGCGCAGCCCAGTCCCATTCAAGTAAATGGGTCTAAGCAGTAATACCAAGCAGAGTCGATATGCAGTGGACGGTATTGTGCTTGGTAAGCTGCGAGGAGCGCTGCTGACTCTTTAAACAGATGATTGGCGGAGGTGTTGGGCCACCACAGATCAGATAATTACCTATCCTGAGCATAGGTCTTCATAGGCTCCTTTAATAAAGAATATTCACCAGTTCCTCAAGGGAATGCATGTTGG
Organism: Bufo bufo; assembly: GCF_905171765.1. Taxonomy (NCBI): domain Eukaryota; kingdom Metazoa; phylum Chordata; class Amphibia; order Anura; family Bufonidae; genus Bufo; species Bufo bufo. Next base: position 438,118,759 of record NC_053389.1, on the reverse strand, counting down.
TCAAAAAGGATAGGCTTATTTTACTGACAAACGAAATGATGAAACAAACTCATCAACAAAAAACACACACCATGAGGATGATTAGTGAACCCATGCGCAGGAGAATCACCAACATAGAAAGTCTCTTGTGGTATCACTTCCCATTGTACCATACTAAAGTGTCTACTGGAGAGGAGGACTTTACATGTGAAACTGATCTTGTCTTGATCATTCAGTCCATGTGTAGTGGTGATTTAAACCTTTTTTCCTAAGTCTTGGAAGGATTTATCTGGTATGGTTACAGTCCCTTAATTTGTGTTCATTCAGGCGGGGTTGACATTAGCCTCATGGCTTCTGTTGATAACGTGTTCTGGACTTATAAGAAACAGAGATGCAAGCTGCAATATTCTAGCTGTCAAAACATAAAGGGGTTCTGCATTTTTTCTTTTTTCAATGACAGCCTATCCTCAGAATTGGTCATCAATATGAGAAAGTGTGGGTTAGACTTCCGACACCCCCGATGATCAGCTGTTTGAGGAAGTTGCGGCGCTTACCAAGCACAGTGATGTCCATTGGATAGCAGCTGTGTTTGGTATTGGAGCTCAGCCCCATTCACTTGCATGGGGCTGAGCTGCGCCTAGGCCATGTGACTGATGAATGTGACGTCACATGACCTAGGAAAAGGCCTAAGCGATCACAGAGCACAGCGACTTCTTCATACAGCTGATCGGCGCAGGTGCCAGGAGTCAGACTCCTGCCAAACAGATATCGATGACCTATCGTTAAAGGGGTATTCCAGGATTATACTATTGAAGGCCTCTTCCCCTACGGTATTTTGCGGATCTGCGTTTTGCGAACTGAAAAATACATATGGTCGTACTCAGGAATGGAGCCTCGGATGAACAAAATAAATGCAGTGTTTTAATCAGGTGAATCACAACTATGTGTCTATGGTTTGATAGGGAGGTCGCTGGTGACAGATTCCCTATAAGTACCACAGGAATTGGCTGGTAAAGATTAGTGTGCGTGTTGGCCCTTTAAAAGAGTTTTCTGATCGTTTTTTTTACTGATGACCTACCATCTGGATAAGTCATCAGTATCTGATCAGTGGGGGGTCTGACATCCAGGACCCCTGCCAAACAGCTGTTTGAAAAGGCACCGGCACTCACCATAGCCTTCTCCGTGGTCACCAAGCACAGCACCATACGTTGTATAGCGGCTGTGCTTGGTATCGTGATCAGCTCCATTCACTTCAAGCTGCGCCTAGGCCTCGTGACCGATGAACGGGATGATACATGGCCTAGGTAAAGCTGCGCACGCCACTGCTTTCTCAAACAGCTGCTCGACGGGGATCCAGGGTGTCAGACCCCCACGATCAGTAAAAAACTCTCGGAAAGCCCCTTTAAGAGCCAGAGGGAACACGCACGTGCCTTATGGGCAGGGGAGGAGGGACCTTTGCAGGAAGCAGTCCACAACCTGCCTGGAGGGACAGAGGAGACCTGCGGCCAGACCCACCGGAAAAAAAGCAGTGGGCAAGGTAAACAGGACTGCGGCTATTCGTAGTAAGCACGGTAATACAATGTATACCAGCAGTCCTCCTGAGCCAATGTACTGGCTACGTGGCTGTAGCTAATAGAGCGGGAAAGTGGTATTCAGAGTGCGATATCACACCTGTCTGCAGACAGGGGCGGATTGGCCATAGACCTCACAGGGGCCGCCTGAGCCCTCCTCACAGCCGGCCAGTGGAAGTTTTTGGGGACATATTTGTTCTGCTGGCAGTATATTATGATGGACTATGGTATTTGGCTCTGTTGGGGTGGTATAATCTGCCACAATATGGTATTACTGGCCCTGCCCTCCATCAATTTGGATACGACTACAAAATGGGGCCACTTTTAGTATTTTTTCCTGGGCCACTTTAAGTTCCTAGTCCGCCCCTTTCGGCAGAGTATACTATGGTAAAATAGCAGCTTTTTAATGATTTCACCAAAATACCTGCAAAACTGTACTTCATTTAGGGTATGAAGGAACTTCGATGGCAAGGATGGAAGAGTCGAGAAAAAGGAAAAAGTTGCACAGACAAATGACAGAAATAGAGCCTGAAATATATAAAATATTACACATTATAAAGAAGAAGTTTAGTGACACAGTCAGCTATAAGGTGAGTTTTTCCAAATATTTCTACCCTTACAAACAGTACCTTGGATGGCATCAGCTGCAGTAGAGACAGTAAACTGATCTCTGTGCCCCCCCTCGGTACCAGGGCAAATAAAGAAGTCCACAAATTCTTCCTGTGTATCATCGATCTGCGCTCGTTATGGGCAGTTTATCTGCCCGGTACTAATAAAGTGCATTTTATACACCAGTGATTTAGGGCTCATGCACACAAACGTTTTTTGCGTTCAGTATACTGGCTGTTTTTTTAGTTCAGTATGCGTTACTTATGATGAACCATTCCTTTCAATGGGTCAGCAAAAAAACTGAAGTGTCTCCGTGTGCATTCCGTTTCCGTATTTCCGTTCAAAGATAGAACATGTCCTATTATTGCCCGCAAATCACGTTCCGTGGCTCCATTCAAGTCTGCTAAATGAACGGAACACATACATAATGTACTCAGTATGTCTTCCGTATCTGTTCTGTTTTTGCAGAACCATCTATTGAAAATTTTATGCCCAGCCCAATTTTTTCTATGTAATTACTGTATACTGTATATGCCATACGGAAAAATGGAACGGAAAAACAGAACGGAACCGGAAACACTATTGAAACAAAAAACTGAAAAACTGATCCGTTAAAAACGTCCCGCAAAACTTTGAAAAAGCCATACTGTCGTGTGCATGAGCCCTTAGAGTGATGTGACTCCACAGTTAGACTACATACAGACCCTGCATGTAGTCAATCCTGCAGACATGTGCTACTCTTGTCCCTCTTCTATTGTGTATAATAAGAACAATAATAATAGGAGACAGAAGATTATTTGTAATCTGTATCCATGGGGACACATAGTTCTACATAGGAGCTGTGCACTACAAATATGAATGAAGCCTCTGAGGTTCCTTAGTCAGAATTTATTATCTTAGGGTACTTTCACACTTGCGTCAAAGTTTTCCGGTATTGAGTTCCGTCCCAGGGGCCCAATACCGGAAAAAAACTGATTAGTTTTATCCTAATGCATTCTGAATGGAAAGCAATCCGATCAGGATGTCTTCAATTCAGTCCTTTTACGGTATTTGGACGGAGAAAAAAACGCAGCATGCTGCGTTTTTCTCTCTGGCCAAAAATTCTGAACACTTGACGGAATGCCGGATCCGGAATTTTTTTCCATTGAAATGTATTAGTGCCATTAAAATTGCCGCACTGACGGATCCGGTCTTCCGGTCCACACATGCGCAGACCTTAAAAAATAAATAAATACCGGATCAGTTTTTCCGGATGACACCGGAGAGACGGATCCGGTATTGCAATGCATTTGTGAGACGGATCCGCATTCGGATCCGTCTACAAATGGTTTCCGTTTGCATACATATTGCCGGATCTGACGGAACTGCCTGCCAGAATCCAGCAACGCAAGTGTGAAAGTGCCCTAAGGTGAAGGAAATGATGTGCTTTGTGACAAAAGAATAATTGTCAGGATTTGTAGATTGCATTTCCCATGCTAGTTTTTTCTTTCTGTCTAAAAAAATGAAGATATAACTAAGGTATAAAATTATATTACAGGCAGGGGTGACATCGAGCCACATAAAACCTTAACCCCTTAACGTAAAGTCACGTACCTGTACATCTTTTGCATGCAGGGTTAGTATGGAGCCCTCTCTTCTCCTCCCTGTAATACAGCTAAGGCCACTTTCACACTAGCGTTTCTATTTTCCGGTATTGAGATCCGTCATAGGGTCTAAATACCAGAAAAAAACACTTCCGTTTTGTCCCCATTCATTGTCAATGGGGACAAAATGTAACTGAACAGAACTGAATGCTCCAAAATGCATTCCGTTCCGTTTGGTTCCGTTTTCATACCGGAGAGCAAACCGCAACATACTGCGGTTTTCTTTCCATCATGAGATGCGGAGCAAGACGGATCCGCCATGACCCACAATGCAAGTCAATGGGGACGTTTCAGTTTTCTCTGACACAATAGAAAATGGATCCAGCCTCCTTTGACTTTCAATGGAGTTCATGACGGATCCGTCTTGGCTATGTTAAAGATAATACAACCGGATCCATTGCAGATAGTTGTATTATCAGTAACGGAAGTGTTTTTGCTGAACCCTGCCGGATCCAGCAAAAACGCTAGTGTGAAAGTAGCCTTGTACCCAGCCACAATGGAAATTACTCTGATCCCGGTCATTTAACCCCTCAGATGAACAGGCAGTAGTGACCATGGCATCTGATAGACAGAGAGATGGTGCTCCTTCTGTCCTCCAACAGGACCGTGCATGGCAAAATGAATGGTTACTATGGCAGCTTGGCGCCTTGTGAACATTGCCATAGTAAACTGGCGTAGTAAACTGCTTGTTAAGCCCTGCCTGCAGCAGAGATTTATAGGAAGCCAGAAAAATCCCATAGGCTGCAACAGTATGCTATTGCAGTCTATGGTATGAGCAATCAAACAATTGCATGTTTAAAGGGAACCTGTCACCGGGATTTTGGGTATAGAGCTGAGGACATGGGTTGCTAGATGGCCGCTAGCACATCCGCAATACCCAGTCCCCATAGCTCTGTGTGCTTTTATTGTGTAAAAAAAACAACGGTTTAATCGATATGCAAATTAACCTGAGATGAGTCCTGTCCCTGACTTATCTCCAGGACAGGACTCATTTCAGGTTAATTTGCACATCTATCAAACCGTTTTTTTTTTACACCATAAAAGCACACAGAGCTATGGGGACTGGGTATTGCGGATGTGCTAACGGCCATCTAGCAACCCATGTCCTCGGGTCTATACCCAAAATCCCGGTGACAGGTTCCCTTTAAGTCCTTTAAGAGGGCTAAACATTAAAGTAAAAAAAAAAAAATTAAAATTTTAAAAATATTAAAAGCACAAAAATATAAATAATTCAAATGAACCCCCTTTCCTAATTTTACATATAAAAGAAAACAATAAAAAAAAAATCATAATTGGTGTCGTCCACATGCAAACTAGTAAGTGTATAAAAATATTTTTCCTGCACGGTGAAAGCCACATCATGTACTGTGTCTACCTAAAACAGCATCACTAAAAACTACAGCTCACTCTGCAAAAAACAAGTCCTCACACAGCTTTGTAGATAGAAGTAAATATGCTGTGTCAGAATATGGTGATGTAAAGAAAATCGTCTTTATTTTTTTAAGACATAAGAAAACTAGATAAATTGCCGTAATCCTACTGAAATGATCATACTAAGGCCTATTGCACACGACCGTATGGCTTTTTCAGTGTTTTGCGATCCGTTTTTCACGGATCCGTTGTTCCGTTTTTTGTTTCCGTTGTGTTTCCGTTTCTGTTCCGTTTTTCCGTTCCGTTTTTCCGTATGGCATATACAGTATACAGTAATTACATAGACAAAATTGGGCTGGGCATAACATTTTCAATAGATGGTTCAGCAAAAAACGGAACGAAAAAAGGAAGACATACGGATGCATTTCCGTATGTGTTCCGTTTTTTTGCGGACCCATTGACTTGAATGGAGCCACGGACTGTGATTTGCGGGCAATAATAGGACATGTTCTATGTTAAAACGGAACGGAAAAACGGAAATACGGAAACGGAATGCATACGGAGTACATTCCGTTTTTTTTGCGGACCCATTGAAATGAATGGTTCCGTATACGGACCGTATACGGAACGCAAAAAACGTCCAGTAAACGGGAAAAAAAAACGTCCGTGTGCAATAGGCCTAAGAATAAGTTTATCTTATCATTGTTAGTGCACTTAGGGTCCATTCACACGTCCGCAAAATGGGTCCGCATGGTGTGCTGTCCGCATGCGCACTTCCGTTCCACGGCCCCGCAAAAAAATAGAACATGTCCTATTCTTGTCCGTAGCCACGGACAAGAAAAGGCATTTCTATTATAGTGCCGGCCATGTGCGGTCCGCAAAATGCAGAACGCACATGGCCGGTGTCCGTGTTTTGCAGATCTGCAAATTGCGGACCGCAAAACAGTTGCGGACGTGTGAATGGACCCTAAATGCAATGAATATAAACCCAAAAAAACATGGCAGAATTGCTTTTTTTTTTGTTTTCCATTTCACGTGATATTTTTTTGTTACCACTTTTTCAATACACATCAGTACACCATCATGTTTGTAATCCTTAAAAAGTAGTCACCGTTTTTCAATTCACACTGTGACCATAAAGCAGTTAGGCTGGGTTCACACGGGCGAGATTTCCACGTGGGTGCAATGTGTGAGGTGAACGCATTGCACCCGCACTGAATCCGGACCCATTCATTTCTATGGGGCTGTGCACATAAGCAGTGATTTTCACGCATCACTTGTGCGTTGCGTGAAAATCGCAGCATGCTCTATACTGTGCAGGGATATAATTCACTGTATTATATCTCTTATAACATGGTTATGAGGGAAAATAATAGCATTCTTTAATACAGAATGTTTAGTAGAAGGTCAATTGAGGGTTAAATCGCGTAGCTGCCGGTCTCCTGTTCTTTCTTCAGGACCTGTCAAAGGACCTGTGGTGACGTCACTGTGCTTATCACATGATACATCACATGATCCATCACCATGGTAATGGACCATGTGGTGAGCACAGAGCACAATGGGCAACCCTGTGTTGTTTTGGCAACAACTTTCAGCAAAACTATTGATGGCGAATCCAGAGGAGAGGCCACGAGTGGTAAAACCCTTTAAGAAATCTCACATTTTAATATTTTTTTGTATTACAGGGCAGACCATATGCTGACAAAATGAAGTGGGACAAAACAGAAATGCTCTATTGGCTGCAACAGGAACGACGCAAAACCTTAATGGAAATCAATCTTAAAAAAGAAAATTCATGTGTTAAACTTGAACCTATTACCTGAGACATGAGATGTGTATAAAATGATTCAATTACAATGTGTGAGAAATGAATGGGATGGATGTAAATACATACCTGTAAATGAACTATTCTTAAAAACTATTGGGGTCAAACTGGTGTAAAGTAGAACTGGCTTAGTTGCCCATAGCAGCCAATCAGATTCCTCCTTTCATTTTCCAAAGGAGCTGTCAAAAATGAAAGGTGGAATCTTATTGGTTGCTATAGGCAGTTAAGCCAGTTCTAATTTACACCAGTTTGATAAATGACCCCCTGTATCTATATATATACAGTATATATAAAATAACTTTTACCCTATATCTATTCTCCTTCACATTTTATTATACAATCGCTACATGGAAATTTTTCAAAGATGTCTGTACACACAACTCCCACACGACTCGATGTATTCCTATAGACTGCGATCTTGTTCCACATTTGCTATCCCAGCTGTTAGGTCCTTATGTAGCCTAAAGCCCAGGGAAATGTTCATCAGAAAATGACCTATTGTTTAAACCAAGTTTTCATGTTAAACAGAACCTGTCAAGATCTAGTCCCCCACCATACCGCTGCCAACCTGTTATCTGGAATGGTAACAACAATCTATCTTCTGCCCACTTCTGCATAATGAAGAAAAATAACTTTAAATGATTCATTCAGTTGCAAACAAAGAGTTATGAGGGCGGAGCTGCTGTCCTAAGAAGTCATGCTGGCTGGTCCCCCTTCTGGTTTAATTGACACACCACAGACCTGGTATGTCATCACAAGCCTCCTACAGGGGCATTTAAGCCTCATGCACACAACCATTCCATTTTTTGCGGTCCACAAACCGCGGATCCGCAAAACGGACAAGAATAAGACATGCTATTTTTTTTGCGGGGCCACTGTCAAACTATATCTTTTATATAAAATATAAATATTTTATATAAGAGATAAAATGTCAAAAACATGGAAATAAGTCAGGAAATCCACTAGGCGGACATAAAAATGCCTTTTCTTTTATCTTGAGATTCTAAATTTAATTTATGCAATTAATAAAAAATAGGGCAATCAATTATGCAAAAATATAAAATTTATTTATAGAATGCATAAAAATCCAATATAAAACAGACATAAGATCAATGGATAGACAAATTGACGCAGTACCAACAAACCACCACTAGATGGTGGTGTAACCCACTATTGCTTTCTCACCAGCATAAAATTATCCGAAGACTAATGAAATATATATCATACACAATTGAATATAAAAAGGATAAACACGGATTAATACTGGAAGCATAACTGATCCACTATCTCCTTATGACCAATCAAAAATATATATATGATATTAATATGATATTATATCCCACTCGGCAATCAGACTATGGAAATATAATTTCCCAAAGGTTTTTCCTCTACTCAGCTAATGTCCAATCTCCCATTAGCAATATACATCTTTGCTAAGAGGACAACTAGCATTAGGGAGGTGTTTAACACTATATGTTCCCTCAGTATGGGAATCCTTGACTATATGCCGAGAGGAATATCTTATTAATACCCCAATCAGTAAATACAAATATATGTTACCGGGTCAAGGATGAACAGGGTTTCGGGTGTGATCAGTTCTCAAAAACTCTTCCAGTAGACAAAAATTGATCCAAGTTTCTTTTTGTTGTTGAAGTTGTTAGTTGCAGTTGTTTCAGTTGAAGAGTGTAGATCCCGTCTAACCTTTTACATGCATACTTTATACCCCATGTTATCTAAGAACTCATCCCCTTCTAGATTAGGGATCTCCAATCAGACAAGGTGGGTGTATTCGTATGCAGATAATAATGATGTCATTTTAACCCCCGAAATACTGGTAAAAATGACATACTATTATCCATCCACCTCTAGATGGCACTGTTGTACCACATAACAATTTCAAACATTAATTCTAAATACCTAATAATACGTTCACATGACCTTTTTAACCTCTCCAATATACATCAGTATTAAGGATTTCTTCCTGACATTTTACTTATCCATAATCTAGACATGTTGGAGTCACTATCCTCTACTCTTTTTAAATTCATGATAATGGACAAGGGACAATGGCCTCCTTATTTGACATCCGGGTCCATATATTTAACTTGTCCACATGGCTACTAATAACATTCCTCATGAAATCCAATTAGTAGGAAGACAACTTCAATACTTTCTAAACCTCAAAAAGTCTATATTCAGTCAGTGGGATACACACGGCATAAAATATATATTCTAAATGATATATACATGGTATTATATATATGTATATACATATATATCGATATACTCTTACACATAAATGACATATTATATAATTCATTGGTTAAGATATGTTGCAAATCTAAATATACGACACAGAAATATATAGAACATAATCATGCATACATGAATTGGACATTCACACACCAAATGTTTTCCATAAGGCATGACTTCCTTAATTATTTTGTAATGAAGTAAAGTAATACATTGCTATTTAAATGGTTTGGTTCTCTGTCACAGACACATGTCTGTAGGACCCATCATAGCATTAACAGATACACTACATCTGCTCACAATAATTTTTAAAAGACAATACACTCTATGTCCCTGCAAATATTTTACCCAAACACAAAGCCTGTTTCAATCCTACAGAAATATATTAGACTCTGGTTCAGTCTGACTTTACACTTAAAGGCAATGAGCATTGATATTTAGACTATAATATCTTCAGATGAAACTGTACACTTATGAAAATGCACGACACCACGGACCGGAGCAACGGATGCGGACAGCACACGGAGTGCTGTCTGCATCTTTTGCGGCCCCATTGAAGTGAATGGGTCCGCATCCGAGCCGCCAAAACTGCGGCTCGGATGCGGACCAAAACAACGGCCGTGTGCATGAGGCCTTATGCATACACAGTTAAAAGCGAGGTCAGTACACCTTGGTTCACTGCGCATGAGCTAAATGCTTCTTTAGGAGGCTTGTGATGACTTACATGATCTGTGATATGTCAGTTAAGCCAAGAGAATAGCTTCACCCCTATGACTCCTTACTGGCATCTCCTATATAATAAAAGCCCTCTATGCCTGCGATGTGTCCGTGCGCGTGTGCCAAAGTTAAATGCGCATGCGCCGGGTTAAATGCGCATGCGCCATGCGCAGAGTTAAATGCCGCGCCGGCAAGTAGAATCGCAGCGCACCATACAACCGCCCGGACCTCCCACAAGTGCTGCCATTACAGTCCTGTCAGACACAGATACAGCAGGTGCTGCTGCCAGCAGTATTAGCCACCAGTTGCTTCCAGTGGTCTCAGCACCACCAGTCAGTGCCAGTCATCTCAGCCATCAGTGATTGCCACCCATCACAGTGCCAGCAGTCTCAGCACCACCAGTCAGTGCCAGCCGTCTCAGCAATTAGTCAACAGTCTCAGCCACAGCCGCAGTCTCAGCACCAGCACCACCAGTCAGTGCCAGCAGTCAGTGTCAGCCGTCTCAGCCACTAGTCGGTGCCCGCAGTCTCAGCCACCAGTCAGTGCCAGTTGTATCAGCCATCAGTCAGTGCCACCAGTCACAGTGCTAGCAGTCTTAGCACCAGCAGTCAGTGCCAGCACTCTCAGCCACCAGTCAGTGCCAGCCATCTCAGCCACCAGTCAGTTCTAGCCATCTCAACCACCAGTCACAGTGCCCGCAGTCTCAGCCACCAGTAAGTGCCAGTCGTCTCAGCCACCAGTAAGTGCCAGTCGTCTCAGCCACCAGTCACTGCAAGCCGTCCTAACCACCAGTCAGTGCCATCTGTCTCAGCCATCAGTAGGTGCCACCAGCCAAAGCCACCAGTCATAGTAAGAGAAGTCTCAACAATTAGCCGCACTCTGCAGTCTCAGCCACAGTCTCAGCACCACCAGTCACAGTGCCCGCAGTCTCAGCCACCAGTCAGTTTCCGCCGTCTAATCCACCAGTCAGTGTCAGCCGTCTCAGCCACCAGTCAGTGTCAGCCGTCTCAGCCACCAGTCAGTGTCAGCCGTCTCAGCCACCAGTCAGTGTCAGTCGTCTTAGCGATCAGTCAGTGCCAGCTGTCTCAGCCACCGGTCACAGTGCCAGCAGTCTCAGCACCACCAGTCAGTGCCAGCCGTCTCAGCAATTAGCCTCAGTCAACAGTCTCAGGCACAGCCTCAGTCTCAGCACCACCAGTCAGTGCCAGCTGTCTCAGCCACCATTCACAGTGCCCCAGTCTCAGCCACCAGTCAGTGCCAGCCGTCTTAGTCACCAGTCAGTGCTAGCCGTCTCAGCCACCAGTCACAGTGCCCGCAGTCTTAGCCACCAGTCAGTGCCAGTCGTCTTAGCTATCAGTCAGTGCCAGCAGTCTCAGCACCACCAGTCAGTGCCAGCTGTCTCAGCAATTAGCCACAGTCAACAGTCTCAGCCACAGCTGCAGTCTCAGCACCACCAGTCAGTGCCAGCTGTCTCAGACACCATTCACAGTGCCCGCAGTTTGAGCCATCTCAGCCATCAGTGATTGCCACCAGTCACAGTGCCAGCAGTCTCAGCACCATCAGTCAATGCCAGCCGTCTCAGCCACCAGTCAGTGCCAGTTGTATCAGCCATCAGTCAGTGCCACCAGTCACAGTGCTAGCAGTCTTAGCACCAGCAGTCAGTGCCAGCCGTCTCAGCCACCAGCCGTTTCAGCCACCAGTTAGTGCCAGTCGTCTCAGCCACCAGTCACTGCAAGCCGTCCCAACCACCAGTCAGTGCCAGCTGTCTCAGCCATCAGTCAGTGCCACCAGCCACAGCCACCAGTCCGTTTCAGCTGTCTCCTTCACCAGTCAGTGTCAGCTGTCTCAGCCACCAGTCAATGTCAGTCGTCTCAGCCACCAGTCAGTGCCAGCTGTCTCAGCCATCAGTCAGTGCCACCAGCCATAGCCACCAGTCACAGTGCCAGCAGTCTCAGCAATTAGCCCCAGTCACAGCCACAGTCTCAGCACCACCAGTCAGTGCCATCCGTCTCAGCCACCAGTCATAGTGCCCAAAGTCTCAGCCACCAGTCAGTGCCAGCCATCTCAGCCATCAGTCAGTGTCAGTCGTCTCAGCCATCAGTCAGAGTGCCAGCAGTCTCAGCCAGCAGTCAGTGCCACCAGCCACAGTGCCAGCAGTCTCAGCAATTAGTCATAGTGACAGAAGTCTCAACAATTAGCTGCACTCAACAGTCACAGCCCCAGTCTCAGCACCACCAGTCAGTGCCAGCCGTCTCAGCCACCACTCAGTGCCAGCCATCTCAGCCACCAGTCCGTTTCAGCTGTCTCCTCCACCAGTCAGTGTCAGCTGTCTCAGCCACCAGTCAATGTCAGTCGTCTCAGCCACAAGTCAGTGCCAGCTGTCTCAGCCATCAGTCAGTGCCACCAGCCATAGCCACCAGTCACAGTGCCAGCAGTCTCAGCAATTAGCCCCAGTCACAGCCACAGTCTCAGCACCACCAGTCAGTGCCAGCCGTCTCAGCCACCAGTCATAGTGCCCGAAGTCTCAGCCACCAGTCAGTGCCAGCCGTCTCAGCCACCAGTCAGTGTCAGTCGTCTCAGCCATCAGTCACAGTGCCAGCAGTCTCAGCCATCAGGCAGTGCCACCAGCCACAGTGCCAGCAGTCTCAGCAATTAGTCAACAGTCTCAGCCACAGCCGCAGTCTCAGCACCACCAGCCAGTGCCAGCAGTCAGTGTCAGCCTTCTCAGCCACCAGTCAGTGCCCGCAGTCTCAGCCACCAGTCAGTGCCAGTTGTATCAGCCATCAGTCAGTGTCACCAGTCACAGTGCTAGCAGTCTTAGCACCACCAGTCAGTGCTAGCCATCTCAACCACCAGTCACAGTGCCCACAGTCTCAGCCACAAGTAAGTGCCCACAGTCTCAGCCACCAGTCACTGCAAGCCGTCCTAACCACCAGTCAGTGCCATCTGTCTCAGCCATCAGCCAAAGCCACCAGTCATAGTGACAGAAGTCTCAACAATTAGCCACACTCTGCAGTCTCAGCCACAGTCTCATCACCACCAGTCAGTGCCAGCCATCTCAGCCACCAGTCACAGTGCCCACAGTCTCGGCCACCAGTCAGTTTCCGCCGTCTAATCCACCAGTCAGTGTCCGCCGTCTCAGCCACCAGTCAGTGCCACCAGCCACAGCCACCAGTCACAGTGCCAGCAGTCTCAGCAATTAGCCCCAGTCAACAGTCACAGCCACAGTCTCAGCACCACCAGTCAGTGCCGGCAGTCAGTGCCAGTCGTTTCAGCCACCAGTCATAGTGCCCGCAGTCTCAGCCACCAGTCAGTGCCAGCCGTCTCAGCCACTAGTTAGTGCCAGCCGTCTCAGCCACCAGTCAGTGTCAGCCATCTCAGCAATCAGTCACAGTGCCAGCAGTCTCAGCCACCAGTCAGTGCCAGTCATGAAACCTCACTATTGCTCAAGTAATAACAGGTTCAGCTGAAGGGGACATGGTCTTTATTCCCCGTATTGATTTAGCTCCATCCTCTACTAATTTACCATTTACCTTAAGAAGGCGACAATTTCCAGTTACATTAGCCTTTGCCATGACAATTAATAAAGCTCAGGGGCAAACCATTTACTTGCCAGAACCAGTATTCAGCCATGGTCAGTTATATGTTGCATTATCAAACGTTAGAACTTTTTCAGATGTTGTTGTAAAGGTTGTAGATGGTCCTGAACAAGGTAAACTGTTGCCAAATTCAGACAGAATATTTACAAGAAATGTTGTCTATAAAAGACATTTTATAGAAAAATTTCAAGACGTAACAAAATACATTTTTCCTGAATATCTGCTTCAGATATTGTATATTGCAGATTGTTACAAAGTTTTACACTATGGCAATAATAATTATACTTACTGTATTGTGATATATATACGTTTCCATTTTATTTTTTATTATTATTTTAATTTTGACTTCTTGACAAAATATTTTTGAGAAAAAAATAAATAAAAATGAGAAATACAATGTGGTCAAATTCCCTTACTATTTAATATAGACTGTTCCTACTAATGTTTATGCACTACTGTTCTAGCGCCCATTATTGTAACGGGCTTATTGTCTAGTCTAAATATATTAGTCAAAGTTATTTTTCTTCATTATGCAGAAGCTGCCAGAAGATAGTAGATCATCATTAACTTGTCAGCAGAACAGATAACAGGCTGGTGGCAGTTTGGAGGGGCTAAATGCCAGACACTATTTAAATGTATTTTTAAGACTTTTTGGAGATTTGTTTTCGATGTCATTATATTTTTTTAAAAATTCTAAAATTCTGTGGGTTTCACACAGGCCACTGAGCCCCATAATAGACAAACTTAATGATCTGATCACTTTTAAGCACTAAGATCACTTTTAATTTAATAAATGACCACCTTAGTTTAACAAAAAAAAAATGTGAAAGGTCCTCTTTAAGCTTGTAGTTGTATACCATGATGAGTTATATTTAAATATTAACCAAATAGGGTTGTCCTTAAACACACTGCAATATAATGCATTACGCAATGTTTCTAATTTAGCTTCGAGAAGTATAGTCACCTCATGGTACCATGTGATCATTTCTTATCTGTCTAGACTCTAGTCAAAACAAGGAAGGCAGCTCGGGTCAGTAAAGACACAGAAGACTACAGAAATAAATATAAGCGGCTCACCACCCGGACAGTTTTGGATAAGGTGCTCTATCTGTATGACTCACCCCAGCAATAAATAGGAAATTAATTATTATAGATAAGCACTCTTCATTAGGAACCACCCAGAAGCATAAATGTCAATCAAGATATTTAATATTATACGTTCTTAAACAAAATATACTTCTAACTTAAAATCATAAAGATAAAATACAATAGAAACATCATATGAAAAAACAATAAAGTCAACAGGTTTCTTGCTATATCAACATCCTGTATGGCTGTATATACACTAAACAAAAATATGAACGCAACACTTTCGGTTTTGCTCCCATTTTGCATGAGTTGAACTCAAAGATCTGAAACATTTTCTACATACACAAAAGACCCATTACTCTCAAATATTGTTCACAAATCTGTGTTAGTGAGCACTTCTCCTTTGCCAAGATAATCCATCCCACCTCACAGGTGTGGCATATCAAGGTGCTGATTAGACAGCATGAATATTGCAAGGTGTGCCTTAGACTGCCCTCAATAAAAGGCCACTCTGAAATGTGCAGTTTGATCACACAGCACAATGCCACAGATGTCGCAATGTTTGAGGGAGCGTGCAGTTGGCATGCTGACTGCAGGAATGTCTACCAGAACTGTTGCCTGTGCAATGAATGTTCATTTCTCTACCATAAGCCGTCTCCAAAAACATTTCAGAGAATTTGGCAGTACATCCAGCCGGCCTCACAACCGCAGACCACGTGTAACCACACCAGCTCAGGACCTCCACATCCAGCATGTTCACCTCCATGATCATCTGAGACCAGCCACCCGGACAGCTGCAGCAACAATCGGTTTGCATAACCAAAGAATTTCTGCACAAACTGTCAGAAACCGTCTCAGGGAAGCTCATCGGCATGCTCTTCGTCCTCATCGGGGTCTGGACTTGACTGCAGTTTGTCGTCGTAACCGACTTGAGTGGGCAAATGCTCACATTCAATGGCGTCTGGCACGTTAAAGAAGCGTTCTGTTCACGGATGAGTCCCGGTTTTCACTGTTCAGGGCAGATGGCAGACAGCGTGTGTGGCATTGTGTGGGTGAGTGGTTTGCTGACGTCAACGTTGTGGATCGAGTGGCCCATGGTGGCGGTGGGGTTATGGTATGAGCAGGCATATGTTATGGACAACGAACACAGGTGCATTTTATTGATGGCATTTTGAATGCACAGAGATACAGTGACGAGATCCTGAGGCCCATTGTTATGCCATTCATCCACGACCATCACCTCATGTTGCAGCATGATAATGCACGGCCCCATATTGCAAGGATCTGTACACAATTCCTGGAAGCTGAAAACATCCCAGTTCTTGCATGGCCAGCATACTCACCGGACATATCACCCATTGAGCATGTTTAATATTTTTGACTTACGCCTGCAATACTGTGGTCTTCATTTCTTAGATGTTTAACCAAGCTGTTGTTCTGGTGGCCACGTGCACAACGGGAGAAGAAACTGTCTGTTGACACTCACTATTTTACACTTACATTAGGGCCCTCTTTTTTTTTTTGCTATGGGGCACCTTGATTTCTATGTACACCTCTGATTAGAACTCTTTGGTTTACTGTAGAATTGGGATGGGTGCCCTTCGCTGACGGGAAATCGGAGTCAGGCTGTTATACTAGCACTCCGATCTCCCCTTGGCGAGAGGCCCCCACCCCGCACGTCTAGATATGTAAAGCTGTAAGAAAGAATACATAAAAGGATTATGGAAATATACAGGGAGTGCAGAATTATTAGGCAAGTTGTATTTTTGAGGATTAATTTTATTATTGAACAACAACCATGTTCTCAATGAACCCAAAAAACTCATTAATATCAAAGCTGAATATTTTTGGAAGTAGTTTTTAGTTTGTTTTTAGTTTTAGCTATTTTAGGGGGATATCTGTGTGTGCAGGTGACTATTACTGTGCATAATTATTAGGCAACTTAACAAAAAACAAATATATACCCATTTCAATTATTTATTTTTACCAGTGAAACCAATATAACATCTCAACATTCACAAATATACATTTCTGACATTCAAAAACAAAACAAAAACAAATCAGTGACCAATATAGCCACCTTTCTTTGCAAGGACACTCAAAAGCCTGCCATCCATGGATTCTGTCAGTGTTTTGATCTGTTCACCATCAACATTGCGTGCAGCAGCAACCACAGCCTCCCAGACACTGTTCAGAGAGGTGTACTGTTTTCCCTCCTTGTAAATCTCACATTTGATGATGGACCACAGGTTCTCAATGGGGTTCAGATCAGGTGAACAAGGAGGCCATGTCATTAGATTTTCTTCTTTTATACCCTTTCTTGCCAGCCACGCTGTGGAGTACTTGGACGCGTGTGATGGAGCATTGTCCTGCATGAAAATCATGTTTTTCTTGAAGGATGCAGACTTCTTCCTGTACCACTGCTTGAAGAAGGTGTCTTCCAGAAACTGGCAGTAGGACTGGAAGTTGAGCTTGACTCCATCCTCAACCCGAAAAGGCCCCACAAGCTCATCTTTGATGATACCAGCCCAAACCAGTACTCCACCTCCACCTTGCTGGCGTCTGAGTCGGACTGGAGCTCTCTGCCCTTTACCAATCCAGCCACGGGCCCATCCATCTGGCCCATCAAGACTCACTCTCATTTCATCAGTCCATAAAACCTTAGAAAAATCAGTCTTGAGATATTTCTTGGCCCAGTCTTGACGTTTCAGCTTGTGTGTCTTGTTCAGTGCTGGTCGTCTTTCAGCCTTTCTTACCTTGGCCATGTCTCTGAGTATTGCACACCTTGTGCTTTTGGGCACTCCAGTGATGTTGCAGCTCTGAAATATGGCCAAACTGGTGGCAAGTGGCATCAGTTCATGGGCAGTTATTTTGCGCCTTGGTTTTTCACACGCTTCTTGCGACGCTGTTGACTATTTTGAATCAAACACTTGATTGTTCGATGATCACGCTTCAGAAGCTTTGCAATTTTAAGAGTGCTGCATCCCTCTGCAAGATATCTCACTATTTTTGACTTTTCTGAGCCTGTCAAGTCCATCTTTTGACCCATTTTGCCAAAGGAAAGGAAGTTGCCTAATAATTATGCACACCTAATATAGGGTGTTGATGTCATTAGACCATACCCCTTCTCATTACAGAGATGCACATCACCTAATATGCTTAATTGGTAGTAGGCTTTCGAGCCTATACAGCTTGGAGTAAGACAACATGCATAAAGAGGATGATGTGGTCAAAATACTCATTTGCCTAATAATTCTGCACGCAGTGTAGAGTGAGGGAAATGAAGAAAATGGTGCACAAGAAAATGACTCAGGATGAATTATGGGATGTGTAAAGAAGTTAGTAGATGATAGAACAGTAATCTCCAAACAGTTTGACATTTGTGTCTCTACTTTATTCTTATTTATATTAGTATTTTTGTTTATTTTGACACATTTTTAATCAGTTTTATATGACTATTATATAATGTTACACATCTTGTATCATGAAAATAACTATATACCCCCATCAATTGAGATAGGAAGCAATCATGCCCCAAAAAAATGATCTTTTTCATCTAATAGATGAAAAAATGAATTGAAATTGCAATGCGTTTTTTTTTAAAGATATAAGGCAATATGTGAACAATAGATAAGAAGAAAAGCCGATTATGTGAGGATTTGAAGCTATATGATAAACAGGATATATATATGGCCACAAAGCTGAAAAGAGAACTATATGGAGTAATTGTGGAAATGGAAAGTCCATTTTAGGTTTAACATGAGACGTGAACTATGGGTATATAAGTGGGTTGGATCTCCTGGGCTATTATGGCCACTGAAGAAGGAGTTGAATTAACTCCGAAACGCGTTTGGTTTTAAATCAGGATATCTTTTAAAATTCAGGACCCACTTAAAAAGATCGAGTACTTATGCTGAAAAATAAGGATATATGTGGAGCGCTCCACGGACAATACTGGTACAACCTTACGAACCTTGTGAATACTCCAGTAATCTAAGCGCAATCTGCTGCAGCACATGAGATGCCGAGCTAGAGCGGCGATCCCGTGAGTCATCGCGATTCAGTGAGTGCTATTACAGTACAGACAGCGCCCATACACAGCCGAGGGAGACGGAGGTAAAGGGTAAGCAGTACCATTACCACGTGTGACGCCATGGTCGGTATACAACTATCCACCAACAGTGAGTACATGAAGCCCATCACCACTGAGGATAGATCACTAAAGAGGAAACAGTAATAACTCAAGAATACACTCACCTAAAGAATTATTAGGAACACCATACTAATACGTGTTGGACCCCCTTTTGCCTTCAGAACTGCCTTAATTCTACGTGGCATTGATTCAACAAGGTGCTGATAGCATTCTTTAGAAATGTTGGCCCATATTGATAGTATAGCATCTTACAGTTGTTGGAGATTTGAGGGATGCACATCCAGGGCACGAAGCTCCCGTTCCACCACATCCCAAAGATGCTCTATTGGGTTGAGATCTGGTGACTGTGGGGGCCATTTTAGTACAGTGAACTCATTGTCATGTTCAAGAAACCAATTTGAAATGATTCGAGCTTTGTGACATGGTGCATTATCCTGCTGGAAGTAGCCATCAGAGGATGGATACATGTTTTCATTCTGTTTACGCCAAATTCGGACTCTACCATTTGAATGTCTCAACAGAAATCGAGACTCATCAGACCAGGCAACATTTTTCCAGTCTTCAACAGTCCAATTTTGGTGAGCTCGTGCAAATTGTAGCCTCTTTTTCCTATTTGTAGTGGAGATGAGTGGTACCCGGTGGGGTCTTCTGCTGTTGTAGCCCATCCGCCTCAAGGTTGTGCGTGTTGTGGCTTCACAAATGCTTTGCTGCATACCTCGGTTGTAACGAGTGTTTATTTCAGTCAACGTTGCTCTTCTATCAGCTTGAATCAGTCGGCCCATTCTCCTCTGACTTCTAGCATCCACAAGGCATTTTTGCCCACAGGACTGCCGCATACTGGATGTTTTTCCCTTTTCACACCATTCTTTGTAAACCCTAGAAATGGTTGTGCGTGAAAATCCCAGTAACTGAGCAGATTGTGAAATACTCAGACAGGCCCGTCTGGCACCAACAACCATGCCACGCTCAAAATTGCTTAAATCACCTTTCTTTCCCATTCTGACATTCAGTTTGGAGTTCAGGAGATTGTCTTGACCAGGACCACCCCCCTAAATGCATTGAAGCAACTGCCATGTGATTGGTTGACTAGATAATTGCATTAATGAGAAATAGAACAGGTGTTCCTAATAATTTTTTAGGTGAGTGTATATGAAAATAATATGAGGGGAACTGTGGACATAAGTGTTATAAATATCAGTCTCTGAATAATAATTAATATTTGCTCATCGAACAAATATACATACAGGTGAAACTTGAAAAATTTGAATATCGTTCAAAAGTCCATTTATTTCAGTAATGCTAATGAAAAGAAATTGCATTATTGCAACTTAAAATTTGAATATTGTGAAAAGGTTCAATATTCTAGGCTCAAAGTGTCACACTCTAGTCAACAAATTAATCCATACCCCCTGAGCAAAGGGGACCTCAAAATTGTGACTTTGGGGTTTCATAAGCCTTAAGCCATAATCATCCAAATTATACCAAATAAAGGCTTGAAATATCTCGCTTTGCATGTAATAAGTCTATCTCATATGTTAGTTTCACCTTTTAAGTTGCATTACTGAAATAAATGAACTTTGCACAATATTCAAATTTTTCGAGTTTCACCTGGATTTATATGTGCACCAGCACATCTATGAATGTGGACTATATGAATTGAAACATCAATACGTTTGAGCACAAAACGATACGTTTTTTTTTGGGCTGCAATATATACTGCTATATATACTGCACTATACCATATACAGTAAGTGACAGGTATATATTACCAACAGCCACACTATAAGTGACAATTCGATATATTTAGCAGATATATACACAACCATACAGGATGTTGATGTAGCAAGAAACCTGTTGACTTCATTGGTTTTTCATATGATGTTTCTATTGTATTTTATCTTTATGATTTTAAGTTAGAAGTATATTTTGCTTAGGAACGTATAATATTAAATATCTTAACTGACGTTTATGCTTCTTGCTGGTTCCTAATGAAGAGTGCTTACCTACAGGAGACTACAGACTTGATCTTATGTCCTAATGCAGCAGAAGCTGAGATATCTCAATGATCCTGGCAAGTGTGCGATGTAATCGATATATGCTATGTCTACTGTATGTATATAGCAGCTGGCATTAGTAGTACCACAGGGAATATGACACAGTACAGTACACTGTAGGCCCGGATGTATAGAAAACTGAAATGCTACCAATTATTAGCAAACCAAGAATGAAAATGTATAAAGTTGTACAGTATCTTTTACTCTGCTGCCTGGGTATTATGGGAGCAGTTTAGTTGTACAGTACATTCATAGTATACAGTATTGTATACAGTGGTATCTGCAGTATATATTATATGCACTTCATTTCTTAGATCTGTCCTCTCTACATGCAGATATTAGGCCAGTAGTGAAACTTGCTCCGTGTAATGGCTACATTTCCCGGACAGAACTCACAGCATCATGATGACTTGTGAGGATGCCAGTTCTTCCCTGACTGGGAGTCTACTGGTCTGTACTTATGGCATGATGTGAGCGGTCAGGCAGGAACTCATAGAATTGTAAACCATAATGATGCTGTGAGTTCGTGTTAGAGGAGCACAGCCACAGCGTGTTTCCCAAACTGAACACGCTTGTATGAAACTGGCCTTATTCTGCACAGATGGATTTTTAGAAGATTAGAAGATAAATATAGCATATTTCCTGATGTACTACCACCAGTGTGGTATAGCTGGATCGATGTCCCAGTGAGCACACATGAACTAGTTAGAAAACTTGTTATGAAAGACACTTAGTTTTCAGACATTTTCCCCTCTTTTGAAGCTCAGGTCATTTAAAGGTTCCTCCAGGGCAAGAGGCAATTAATTGGCGGCAATTTCACAGGTAAAATGTTAGCCCTGAGGACCTATAAATAGCTTCCGCCAGGATCTGTAAGTTTTCCCTTCTTCTGTTGTCATGGTAACATAGTGCCTTGCAGGGCTTAAACCATATGTACTGATAGCACTTATGGATGGGTTGAACCTGTCAGCTGCTTCTTGTGATAAATCCTAAGGGTCCAGCGCCATCCTAAATACATGCTAGTGGATACAGTATGCATTGTTTCTTTTAGGCTTGCTAAGAAGGTGTGTGGCTAGTGTTCTAGTTATTTTCTTCACCCAGATACAATATACCGGTATGTATTTAGATGAGTGATTACCGCAAGATTTCAGATTTCTCACAATATGTGAAAAGTGGAGGGGATTGCCCATAGCAACCAATCAGATTCAATTTAACAAGACCTCTTGGAGAACAGAGAGATCCAGTGATCTGACTGGACAGTATCTGCTAAATCTCCTAAAACGTCTTCCAGAGTAAAGGATCTCTGTCTCACCTTTCTGAAAAATAAAATTAATATTGCTTCTGCTTTCCCCAAACGCCATTCTGATGGATCCTTCTGGTCAGCTGATTACCACAGGTCTGGCTTCTCTAACTCCCAGCGACCCCTCGACAATGCCATGTAATACATGCATGGATGGGATGGGTCCATCAAAACAAGAGTTGATCTGGCTGCGTTCAGAACAGAGGACTCTCCTCTAAGATCTAAGATGTCCATGCCGTAATGGGAATGAGGTTGTTTTCATGAGAAAACCCCTTACAAGAAATGTTTCTAGAAAATGTGTTGTTTTTCTGATGTAAAAATAATGATTGTGGCTTTTATATTAGGTTTTCAATTCAATTCAATTGTAGTGTTATCCACTGATTGGGTAAATACAACCAGCAGTTCAATGAGAGATGTGGTTTAACCAGTTGGATACCAGCGCCGTATATGTACAGCGCTAGGAACTGGGTCAGAAATCCCAGCTGCAGGGGTCTAGCAGTCACTGAAAGCCGGACCCCTGCTGTATGCGTCGGCATCGGTGACCGGGGCACATGCGGTATCCTGACGTGTCCGCGTGTCCAATGAGTCCCCGCGCTGCTGCGACCGGGACCCAATGGCTTGGACGGCAGCCCGATGCCTTTCTTAGGCATCGTGACTGCTATCCGTGTCAGCCTGTGAGCCCCCTGGATCTCACAGGCAGGAAGCTGAAAGTCTATTACAGTGAGTAATACACTTACAGCCAATGCATTACAATACAGAAGTATTGTAATGCATTGTAAAGGGCATCAGACCCCCAAAAGCTGAAGTCTCAGAATGGGACAAAAAGTTTCAAGTTAAAAAAAAGGGTCATTTTCCCAAAATAAAGTAATTTTTATTTTTTTTAAATAGGGAATAAGAGAAAAGTAGACATATTAGGTATCACTGCGTCCGTATCGAACGGCACTAAAAAAAAAAAACAGCCATTTTCTGGTCACCTTACCTCACAAAAAGTGTAACACCAAGCAATCAAAAATGTGTATTTAGCCCAAAATGGTACTAATCAAATTGTCATCTCATCCCACAAAAAATTAAAGCCTACCTAAAACAATCGGATAAAAAAAATATGGTTCTTAGCAAATGGCAACACAAAAACAAGAAAAACTGGATTTTATTCTGATCAAAAAGGCTTTGTGTAAAACTTAACAAAAATAAAAATGATAGACATATTAGGTATCGCCCTGTCCGTAACAACCTGCTTTATAAAAATATCACATTATATGCCCCCTCAGGTGAATGCTGTAAAAAAAAAAAAAAAAAAAAAATATACTGACATAATGCTGCCAGTGTTATCCAATACATTCCAGAACTGTAAGGCCTCCTTCACACGGGCGTCGCGTGTGAGGGCTGGACATGATGCGGGTGCGTTGCGGGAAAATGTGCGATTTTCCCGCGTGAGTGCAAAGTGTTTTAATGCGTTTTGCACGCGCGTGAGAAAAATTGACATGTTTGGTACCCAGACCCGAACTTCTTCACAGAAGTTCGGGGATCAGTGTTGCTTGACCCCTGCAGCTAGGATTTCTGACCCAGTTCCTAGCGCTGTACATATACGGCGCTGCTATCCTACGGGTTAAACCACATCTCTCATTGAACTGCTGGTTGTATTTACCCAATCAGTGGATAAAACTACAATTGAATTGAATTGAAAACCTAATATAAAAGCCACAATCATTATTTTTACATCAGAAAAACAACAAATTTTCTAGAAACATTTCTTGTAAGGGGTTTTCTCATGAAAACAACCTCATTCCCATTACGGCATGGACATCTTAGATCTTAGAGGAGAGTCCTCTGCTCTGAACGCAGCCAGATCAACTCTTGTTTTGATGGACTCATCCCATCTTCACAGAAGTTCGGGGATCGGTGTTGTGTAGATTTTATTATTTTCCCTTATACCATGGTTATAAGGGAAAATAATAGCATTCCTAATACAGAACGCTTAATAAAATGTCCATTGAGGGGTCAAAAATAATAAACAAATTTAACTCACCCTATCCACTTGGTCGCATAGCGGATCTCCTCTTCTTTCTACTTTCTTCAGGACCTGGCTAAAGGACCTTTGATGACGTCACTGTGCTCATCACAGAGCGCAGTGACGTCACCACTGGTCCCTTTCATCAAAAAAGAAAGAATGCCAGGCTGAGCGTTCAAGTGGACTAAGGTGAGTTTATTAATAGTTTTTTTATTTTTAACCGCTCCATCACTATTTTACCAAGCATTCTGTATTAAGAATGCTATTATTTTCCCTTATAACCATGTTTTGCCCCCCCTCCCCAAATGAATTTAAACTGACATTATTTTCTAATAAGCAGATTAAAAAACATTTGAAAAGAAGCAGTCAAGAGCAGATCCAGTGACTTACAGGGGACGTCTCCGCGGATTTGAGTTGTTTACTTCCCTTTTCTTTTTTATTTGGTCCAGACCATAACAAACAGAGGTCTTTGGGCTGTCTTAGAGCTCATGCACACGGCCGTTGCCGTATTGCGGCCCACAATCCGGGAGATGCCGTGTGGAACGGAGGCACGGATCGGAAGCCTACGGAAGCACTATGGAGTGCTTCCGTGGGTTATCAGTCCGTGCCTCTGCACCGCAAAAAAGTAGTGCATGCACTACTTTTTTGCGGTGCAGACAGTCGGATGCGGATTGCGGACCCCATTCAAGTGAATGGGTCCGCGATCTGCATGCAGCGGCCCTACAGTCGGTGCCCATGCATGGGCTCGGCCGGCACACAGTATTGCTATATGGCACATGGGGACAGCTACAGATTTTGAAACTCAGACCCCAAATTTACACATACCCCAGATCACCCCCCAAATTTATACAGGCCATTGTCATCCTGCTGCTACTCCTAATACTGTGCCTGCTGTGCTCCCCCCTGCCCACAAACACTATACTGTCAGAAATAAAGGTGCCATACAGGTAGTCCTCTCATAGTAATAGTGCCCCCAAAAGTAATAATACTCCCCAAGAGTGCCCCCATTAGTAGCAATGCCTACATATTGTACCCAGTAATAATAATGCTCCTACTGTACCCCAAGTACTTATAAAACCCCTTTTGCAGTGTAGTTCTAATGCCCCCCTGCACTTATAACTTCCTTGTAGTGCCCTCTGTATTATAATGGTCCTCTCTTAATTCCACTATATAATGCTCCTTCACTCCCTCCGTAGTGACGGTATATACAATGCCCCTCTGTAATGCCAGTATATATACATATATACAGTCCTGATCAAAAGTTTAAGACCACTTGAAAAATGGCAAAAAATCATATCTAGCATGGCTGGATCTTAACAAGGTTCCAAGTAGAGCTTCAACATGCAACAAGAAGAAATGGGAGTGAGACAAAACATTTTTTGAGCATTCAATTTAATGAAAACAACGAATAAACTGAAACAGGCTGCTTTTCAGCTGATCCAAATTTTAGGACCACATGCGTTTAAAAGGCCAAATCTGTGCAAAGATGCGGATTCATTGTCATTTTCTGTCAGGTAGTCACACGTTGTGATGGCAAAGGCAAAAAAAACTCTCCCTTTTTGAACGTGGTCGGGTTGTTGAACTGCATAAGCACTGTCCTCAGCACTGAGCCGGAGGATCCAATTGGCTGTCCGTCAAGACACTGGACGATCCTCGACCCAAATTAAGGCCCTTACTGGTGCTGACTGCAGCCCCATAACCATCAGATGGCATCTGGACTAAAGGGCTTCAAAAACAAAAAACGTCTTCAAAGACCTCGTCTCCTTGAACGCCACAGAACTGCTCGTTTGGACTTTGCAAGAGAGCACCAAACATGGGACATTCAAAGGTGGAAGAAAGTTTTATTCTCTGATTAGATTTTTTTTTACCTTGATGGTCCTGATGGTTTCCAACATTACTGGCATGAAAAGCAGATCCCACCTGAGATATTTTTGTATGCACCACAGTGGAGGGGGCGCCATAATGGTCTGGGGTGCTTTTTCCTTCAGTGGAACAATGGAGCTTCAGGAAGTGCAGGGGCGTCAAACGGCCGCTGGCTATGTCCAGATGTTGCAGAGAGCATTCCTCATGACTGAGGGCCCTCGTCTCTGTGGTAACGACTGGGTTTTTCAACAGGACAACGATACAGTACACAATGCCCGCAGGACAAGGGACTTCTTCCAGGAGAATAACATCACTCTTTTGGCCCATCCTGCGTGTTCCCCTGATCAAAATCTAATTGAGAACCTTTGGGGATGGATGGCAAGGGAAGTTTACAAAAATGGACAACAGTTCCAGACAGTAGATGGCCTTCGTGCGGCCGTCTTCACCACTTGGAGAAATGTTCCCACTCACCTCATGGAAACGCTTGCATCAAGCATGCCGAAACGAATTTTAGAAGTGATAAACAATAACGGCGGAGCTAATCATTACTGAGTTCATGTTTGGAAGTTGGATTTCTGTTTTGGGGGGGGTTTAGTTTTTTTTGGAGGTGTGGTTCTAAACTTTTGATCAGCTGAAAAACAGCCTGTTTCAGTTTATTCGTTGTTTTCATTAAATTGAATGCTCAAAAAATGTTTTGTCTCTTGTCTCTTCGTGTTGCATGTTGAAGCTCTACTTGGAACCTTGTTAAGATCCAGCAATGCTAAATATGATTTTTTTGCCATTTTTCAAGTGGTCTTTAACTTTTGATCAGGACTGTATATATATATATAGCTCATCCTGTAGTGCTAGTATATAGTGTTCCTCCATGTCCCCCTGTAGTGCCAATATAAATAAATAAATAAATATATATATCTAATATATAAAGCTGAGTGTATGTATGTATGTGTGTATGTCCGCTAAAGGAATCCGCACGGTCGCATTTACAATCACGAAATTTGGCACACAGGTACATCAGGTGTACAGGAAGGTTTTAGGCTCTCTAGCACGTACCATTTCTGAGATATTCCCCCAAAAAATGCATTAGCCAATAGAAGCCTGGTCATATGACCATTATCAGCCAATAGAAGCTCACAGGCCCTTAGTCTCCACATACACACACTTTTACAACTGGTTTCCATAACAACCCAGCCATTTTTCTTCACTGGTGTAGGTCAGCTTTAAAGGGGCAGGGCGCTGTGGATGACACTGTTAAGGGAGCAGAGTGCTGTGGAGGTCACAGTTAAGGGGGAAAAAGATGGACTTAAAAACCCCGCCCCCAGGTCCCGCTAATCCACGCCCCTGATTCAATTAGGCCACGCCCCTCACATTCCACAGCCGACGGGGATTGAAAGAATGAAGGTAAATATCAATTTATTGCAGCTGCAGGGGTGGGGGGCGACTTTCTCCCTGCAGTTCACGCTCAGACAGCACAGTGCCCTGTGTCCGTCCAGGCCCTGCGATGGACGGAGGACAGGGAGTCTGAAAGCCGGACTGTCTGGCCTAAAACCGGATCTCTGGCCACCCTAGGGGCAGGCTGCTGTGGTGGTTACAGTTAAGGGGACAGTCCGCTATGGAGCTCAGTGTTAGGGGCAGATTGCTGTAGAGGCCACTGTTAAGGGGACGGGGTGTTGTGAAAATCACTGTTAAGGAGATGGAGTACTGTGGTAGTCACTAATAAAGAGGCAGCCGCTGTGGAGGTCACTGTTAAGGGGGTGAGATGCTGTGAAGGTCACTGTTAAAGGGGCAGGCTCTGTGGAGGTCTGTTAAGGGGGCAGGGATAAGTGGGAGGTCAGTTAGGGTCCATTCACACGTCCGTTGTTTCTTTCCTGATCTGTTCCGTTTTTTGCTGAACAGATCTGGACCCATTCATTTTCAATGGGTCCTGAAAAAAATCAGACATTGAGCTGTCCGTTTTTTTCCAGGACCCATTGAAAATGAATGGGTCCAGATCTGTTAAGCAAAAAACTGAACAGATCAGGAAAGAAACAACGGACGTGTGAATGGACCCTTAAGCGGACGGTCCGCTATGGAGGTCAGTGTTAAGGGGCGGGGTACTGTAGAGGTCAGTGTTAAGGGGGCAGGGTGTTGTGGAGGTCACATTTTAAGGGAACGGAGCTCTGTGGAAGTCACTGTTAGGGCTGTTTCACACGAGCGAGTCCATTGCGGGAATCACGCTCCGTGTGTGAGTGTGATCCTCTGCTCTGGACTTGCAGGAGCGCACGGCATTATCATGATTTATAATGCTATGTGCCTCTGCTTTATGTCACTATGATTATGTAGCACTAAGGTCAAGCAGAGGCACATAGCATTATAAATCATGATAATGCCGTGCGCTCCTGCAAGTCCAGAGTGGAGGATCACGCTCGCACACGGAGCACGATTCCCGCAATGGACTCGCTCGTGTGAAACAGCCCTTAAGGGGGATGGTTATTGTGGAAATCACTGTTAACGAGACGGGGTACTGTGGAGATCACTGTTAAAGCAGAGGGAGCTGTGGATGTTACTATTAAGGGGCAGGCCGCTGTGGAGGTCAATGTTAAAGGGGCGGGGCACTGTAGATGTCACTGTTAGGCCGACTCGTACGAGTGTAGTACTGTAGTGCAGCGGCTGCATGAAGCGCACGGTGTCATAACAACCAATGACGCCGTGCGCTCCTGCTCTCAGCCGGAATCCAGACCGTGTTACCACGGACCGCACACAGCCGTGTGCATTCGGCCTTATAGTGGATACTGTCAATCTCTTTTAAAGAGGACCTTTCACCGATTTTGACCCTATGAACTAACTATACAGACATGTGGAGCGGCGCCCGGGGATCTCACTGCACTTACTATTATCCCCGGGCGCCGCTCCGTTCTGCCGCTATGCCCTCCGGTATCTCCGCTCACTAAGTTATAGTAGGCGGAGATACCAGTCCCTAAGTTATGGTAGGCGGAATCTGCCCTAGCGCTGGCCAATCGCAGCGCAGAGCTCACAGCCTGGGAGGTTATTTTCTCCCAGGCTGTGAGCTCTGCAATGCGATTGGCCAGCGTTAGGGCAGACTCCGCCTACCATAACTTAGGGAACGGAGATACCGGAGGACATAGCAGGAGAACGGAGCGGCGCCCGGGGATAATAGTAAGTGCAGAGAGATCCCCGGGCGCCGCTCCACATGTCTGTATAGTTAGTTCATAGGGTCAAAATCGGTGAAAGGTCCTCTTTAACGACACACACAAACATTAAATGAAATAGATGAAATATACCCGGGCGAAGCGGGGTCCTTCTGCTAGTATATATATTTAATACTCCCACCGGAGGGGCAGTACTAGACACTCGGAGAACCGTTTTATTGCTGCCTTTTTCCACTCACCTTGAGTGACAGGGCTGAATTTCAGCCTTTCCCCGATTCTGAGATCCAAACCACACATGCACCAATTGTATGCCTGGTTTAATAGGAAAGTTCATGCTGACTGATGTTGTTTAAAGAAAATATTCTGTATGGAGTAAACCTTTAAAGAGAATCTGACACTAGCGACCTCCCTATCAAACTATTCACATTGTGGTTCATCTTATTAAAACCCTGTTTTTCTTTTGTTGATCTGCGGCTCCGTAAGTACCGTAATAACACTTTTTCTTAATACGCTAATTAGGCCTTTGGTGCAATGGGGGTGTCACCATTGCTCTTGTTGCACCAAAGCTCCACTCAATTCTGTGGCCACAGAAAGGAGCTGAACTTGAGTGCAATAAGAGCAATGGAGATGCCCTAATTGCTCCAAAGGCCTAATTTGCATACTACAAAAAAAAGTATTATAACTCGGGAACGGAGCCTCAGATCAAAAGAAATGTGTTTTAATCAGGTGAACCACAGCTATGTGGTTAGTTTTATTGGGGGGGGGGGGGGGCACTGGTCAGATTACCCTTAATTGAACATCTGTCAATGCTAGGCATTGTATTACACTAGGTAGAGCAGGGCTCTGACAACCCCTCAGCATTTCCCACCCTCTTGATCTGTTTTTAAGTTCAACTAAACTTTTTCAGTGGAAAGTATGAAGTGAAGTACCGTAGGTGGAAGAGGGTTGTGTGATGCTAATTTAGCAATTCCCATCCAAAGACTGAGCTGTATTTCAGCCTACAGTTCTGCTACAGCGTGTGAAGGATGACTACATTGAGGAGATCTTATAAATCTTTTTAATCCCCTTCTCCTGTAACTAGAGAACGCTGCTGGGTTCTGATCCGGCCAAACACAAATCTCTCATTGGACAGTACCTGCATCTTATAGACCGAATTGAGGGAGGCCCAGCATCTACTAACAGCGCTATCTCAGGTTGTATAGCAGATGAAGAGTCAGTCTTGTTTTATTAAACTTTAAAACAATACCTGCAGATCTCACCACTGACCTGGTTTCTAAAGACTCTATATCTGGTTGTATTGCAGCTGGCATTGTAATCCTGGTCTTGTTTTACATCTTTGATTCTTAGGGGGAGATTTATCAAAACAGGTGTAAAGCAAAACTGGCTTAGTTGCCCATAGCAACCAGTCACTTTTCATTTTCCAAAGAAGCTACGAAAAATTAAAGGTGGAATCTGATTGGTTGTTGTGGGCAAAGAACACAGAGTTCGCACTTCAGTTATTTCCATCAGTTTTTGTGAGCCAAAACCAGTAGTGACGCCTACTCAGAGAAGTTATAATGGAAAGATCTGCACTTGTTCTGTGTTTCAGACCCAGGTTTTGGCTCACAATAACTGAAGTGTGAACTCACCCTTAGCCAGTTTTCCTTTACACCAGTTTTGATAATTCACCACCCTTAGTTTTTAAAACAAGACCTGGCTTAAATCCACTATACAGCCTGAGATATAAAAGCGTGAAGCAGCCTTCAGAGAGCTATAATGTCAGCTAGTGTGAAAGAAAGGTGGGGATGGGACAGAAGGGTGATGTGTTGACATTGTTGAGCAAAAAGCACGGATCTGCCTCTCCATGCAGAACTGTACATGATCTCAGGAGCAAGGAATAACATGGACTTTTGTGTATGTTATCAACCACCACCCCTTCCCCCATCAATCTCAAAGCTAATTTGCTAACTTACTCATGCAGGGCTCATGCACACAAACATATTTTTTTCCGTGTCCATTCAGTGTTCCATGCGGACCATATGCAGAACCATTAATTTCAACGGGTCCGCAAAAAAAACTGAAGTTACTTCGTGTGCATTCTGTTTCTGTATGTCCATATTTCCGTTCCGCAAAAATAAAGAACATGTCCTATTATTGTCTGCATTACGGACAAGGATAGGACTGTTCCATTAGGGGCCAGCTGTTCCGTTCTGCAAAATACGGAATGCACAGATTTTTTTATGGATCTGTTTTTTGCGGACCGCAAAATACATATGGCTGTGTGCATGAGCCCTGTCACATATGGGGGGGGGGGGGGGGGGGGGGGTGTTCCAGAAAAGGAGAGATGAGCTTTTACTGATCTAATCACCCCCTCTGCACCCAATTAGTCCAACAAAACACAGACATTTACCAGCGACTGGATCACCGTGGAAAATAAGTCGCACCAAACATTAATGTCGTTTCCATTTACACTGGCGCTATTCTGTCCATGCCCGATCTTTAGCTTAATATATGCAGTCTGCTTCTCTAGTAATACCTGTTACATACTGCAGTAAGGCTACTTTCACACTAGCGGTTTTCTTTTCCGGCACCGAGTTCCGTCCTAGGGGCTCTATACTGGAAAAGAACTGATCAGTTATATCCCCATGCATTCTGAATGGAGAGCAATCCGCTCAGGATGTATCAGGATGTCTTCAGTTCAGTCATTTTGACTGATTAGGCAAAAGAGAAAACCGTAGCATGCTACAGTTTTATCTCCGGCGAAAAAAAACTGAAGACTTGCCTGAATGCCGGATCCGGCATTTTTCCCCATAGGAATGTATTAGTACCGGATCCAGCATGCGCAGACCTTTAAAAATGAGAAATACCGGATCCGTTTTGCCTGATGACACTGGAAAAACGGATCCGGTATTGCAATGCATTTTTCTGACTGATCAGGCATTTTTCAGACTGTTTAGGATCCTGATCAGTCTGAAAAATGCCTGATCAGTCAGAAAAAATGAATCAGGCAGTCAGTTAAGGCAACGGAACTGCCTGCCGGAATCAAACAACGCAAAGTGTGAAAGTACCCCAATAGCAATAATCATTATCACAGTACTTTACAGAAAGAAAAACAAAAGTCATATGTACTCCAAAAAGTACCAATGAAAATGTAAACTGATTCCAAAAAACAAGCCTTCACTAATTTCGGTGACATAAAATATGGCTCACTGAATAAGGCAACGCAAAAACAAACAATTTTTCATTGTGTTTTTATTGTGCATACAGTGGAACATAAAAATAAATCCAACGTTTGAATTTGTTTCCAGTTTCTTCTTTTCCAATACCTGGGTTCGTCCTATATTCGATGTGTCTTGGTGACCAAAAAATACTATACAAAGATATACCGTAATATACTATCATACAAGTATACTGGAAGTGAAAAAAGGTATAATGTTTAATTCCTTTTATGCAATAAAAAAATATTAAAGTATTTTTAAATAAAAATGAAACAAAATGTATTTTATTTTAAACAGAAATCAAATAAAATAAGCTCAACATATTTGACATCCTCATTAGGCCTCATGCACACGATCGTTGTTGTGTTCCGTGTCCGTTGTTCAGTTTGTGATTTTCTGCGGACCCATTGACTTTCAATGGGTCCGTTGAAAACTCGGCTAATGCACAGTTTGTCATCCGCATCCGTGATCCGTGGTTCCAATCCGTCAAAAAAATATAACCTGTCCTATTTTCTTTCACGGAAAACGGTTCGCGGACCCATTCAAGTCAATGGGACCGTGAAAAAACACGGAGGCACACAAGATTGTCATCCGCGTCAGTTTTTTTCCTATCATTTGCATAGCAAACTTGACAGACTTTTTTTTTTACTTTCCTTTATGTCCGGTGATCCTCCAAAAATAAAGGAAGACACACGGAAACAAAAACGGAAACGGATCACGGAACCCCATTTTGCGGAACGGAACACAACAACGGTCGTGTGCATGAGGCCTCATTAACATGTATATACGCTTATTTTAGATCAGTGAATGTTGTTAAAAAATGTCTGTGTCCTCAAAATTAAAATCAGTTACTTAAAGGTTATGGAAACCTTTTTGCATGAAAAAAAAGCAATCAATAAAACACACATCTTAATGCAGCAGAAAATAAAATTGCTCTTAACCCCTTAAGGACCCTCGCCGTACATGTACGGCGTTGATGGAAGTGACTTAAGGACCAGACTTGATAGCAGAGAAGTCAACCCCCATGCTTTCCATAGGCATCGGGGCTTGCCTCCTTCGGAAGCCTGTGAGATCCAGCCCTTAGGTTGGGTATCACAGGCAGGCTGTCAGCATAAAAGCCGACAGCCAATGCAATACAATACAGGTTGTATTGTGATGCATTGCAGAGGGGATCAGACCCCAGAAGTTGAAGTCCCAGAGTGAAGTCCCAGAGCAAAGCACGGACAATAGGACATGTAATATATTTTTTTGCGGGGACACGGAACAGAGCAATGGATGCGGACAGCACACGGAGTGCTGTCCACATCTTTTGCGGCCCCATTGAAGTGAATGGGTCCGCATCCGAACTGCCAAAACGGCGGCTCGGATGCGGACCAAAACAACGTCCGTGTGCATGAGGCCTCAGGATAATAAATATTGAGTTTTGTTTGGCTGTTAACCCTTGCTTTGTTAGCGGAAGAAAATTGATTAAAATTGAAAATCTGCCCAAAAAGTCAAATTCTGAAATTTCATCCACATTTTCCTTTAATTCTTGTGAAACACCTAAGGCTGGTTTCACACGGGCGTTGCGGGAGAATGTGCGGGTGCGTTGCGGGAACACCCGCGATTTTTACAAGCGAGTGCAAAACATTGTAATGCGTTTTGCACGTGTGTGAGAAAAATCGCCCATGTTTGGTACCTAAACCCGAACTTCTTCACAGAAGTTTGGGCTTGGGATCGGTGTTCTGTAGATTGTATTATTTTCCCTTATAACATGGTTATAAGGGAAAATAATAGCATTCTGAATACAGAATGCAAAGTAAAACAGCGCTGGAGGGGTTAAATTATTTTTTTTTTAACTCACCTTAGTCCACTTGATCGCGCCCCGGCATCTACTTCTGTCTACTTTGTTGAATAGGACCTGTGGTGAGCATTAAATACAGTTATAGGACCTTTGATGACGTCACTCCGGTCATCACATGATCCATCCATCACCATGGTAAAAGATCATGTGACGTACCATGTGATGACCGGAGTGACGTCATCAAAGGTCCTGTAACTGTATTTAATGCTCACCACAGGTCCTATTCAACAAAGGAGACACAAGGAGATGCCGGGCTACGCGATCAAGTGGACTAAGGTGAGTTAAATTATTATTATTTTTTTTTTTAACCCCTCCAGCGCTGTTTTACTTTGCATTCTGTATTCAGAATGCTATTATTTTCCCTTATAACCATGTTATAAGGGAAAATAATAATGATCGGGTCTCCATCCCAATCGTCTCCTAGCAACCGTGCGTGAAAATCGCACCGCATCCGCACTTGCTTGCGGATGCTTGCGATTTTCCCGCAACCCCATTCACTTCTATGGGGCCTGCGTTGCGTGAAAAACGCAGAATATAGAGCATGCTGCGATTTTCACGCAACGCATAAGTGATGTGTGAAAATCACCGCTCATGTGAACAGCCCCATAGAAATGAATGGGTCGGTATTCAGTGCGGGTGCAATGCGTTCACCTCACGCATCGCATCCGCGCGGAATACTCGCCCGTGTGAAAGGGGCCTAAAGGGTCAACAAAGTTTGTAAAATCCGTTTTGAATACCTCGAGGGGTGTAGTTTCTAAAATGGGGCCATTTATGGGTGGTTTCTATTATGTAAGCCTCACAAAGTGACTTCAGACCTGAACTGGTCCTTAAAAATTGGGTTTTGGAAACTGTCTTCTAACGTCCCCAAAAAAATGATTACAAAATTATCCAAACATGAAGTAGACATATGGGAAAGGTAATAACTATTTTAGGAGGTATCACTATCTGTTTTAAAAGCAGAGAAATTGAAAGCTTGAAAATTGTGAATTTTTGGTAAATTTGGTATTTTTTTTATAAATAAAAATGAAATATTTTGACTCAAATTTATGAAGTACAATATATGACGAGAAAACAATGACAGAAAGGCTTGGATAAGTAAAAGTGTTTTAAAGTTATCGCCACATAAAGTGACACTTTAAAAAAAAAATTTTTTCAAAAATGCTTTATGTAGTGTCTCAATATTCTGAAAGCCATATCTTTTTTGGGCGATGTAAGGTGACAAATTTTTTTTTTTACACACATTTTATACAATTTTTTTTACGGTGTTGACCAGACGGGGTGGATCATGTGATATTTTTTATAGAGCAAGTTTTTTTTATGGTGTTCACCTTTTATGGTGTTTACGGACGCGGCGATACCTAATATGTATACTTTTATTTATTTAAGTTTTACACAATAACAGAATTTTTTAAACATAAAAATAAAAAGATCATGTTTTAGTGTCTCCATAGTCCGAGAGCCATAGTTTTTTTTATTTTTTGGGCGATTGTCTTAGGTAGGGGCTCATTTTTTGCGGGGTGAGATGACTGTTTAATTGGTACTATTTTAGGGTTCATACTACTTTTTGATCACTTGGTATTATGCTTTTTGTGATAAAAGGTGACAAAAAATTGCTTTTTTTTAAGCACAGTTTTTATTAAAAAAAATTTACTGTGTTGACCAGATGGGGCGTTTCATGTGATAATTTTTTATAGAGCAGGTTGTTACGCACGCGGTGATACCTAATGTCTGTTTTTTTTTTTTTACAATTTTATATGTCTCTTTTTATGGGAAAGGGGCTTTTTTTTTAATTGAAACTTTTATTTTTTTATTGTTAAAAACACTTATTTCACTTTTAATATTTTTTTTTATTTTTGGCCCACTATGGGACTTCAACATTACAGGGTCTGATCCCTGTTTCAATGCAGCACAATAAATCTGTATTGTACTGCATTGACTATCAGTGTATTACACAGTGTAATACACTGATAGTTTGCCTATGAGACCCAGCCTGGGGGCTGGGCCTCATAGGCCTTCGTACATGGCAGGCCCCAAGGCGGGGACCCGATGGCTAAGAAGAGGGAGCACAAACTTCCCATATGCCGTGGTCCGGGTGAACCGTGGTATATGAGGAGGTTTATCCACCGACATCGGAGTTATCACCGATGCTGGTGGATCCGTACTGCTGGGGGGAAGGAAGGACCGCAGGACGAGAATGCTCGTCCTGGGGTGCAAAGTACCGGCCATTTAGGACGAGCATTCTCGTCCCGAGTCTAGGGTTGATGCGGGTATCGAATTATCGATACCCAATCGATATTTTTGTACCTATATCGATACGATACTGGGATTTGACATTTACAGATAATAGGCTGCGCAGTCTAGTATCACAGAACATGGGGCGCGCTGCTCTCAGCGCGCTCCATGTTCTCCTCAGCAGCACAAAGGAGAAGGAGTCTCTCTCTCTCTCCCTCCCCCATGTGCCGCTGCCACCAATGATAAGAGATGGGCGGAGGAGGGGAGGGGTTGTGGCCACTGCGCCAACAATGATGATAACTAAACAATTAATAGAAATACAGGAGGCGGGTGACGGCTGCAGAATCACATGGCCGGCACCCGGCCTTTATGGCAGGGCGCTGCAATTCGCGGCAGTTAACCCCTCAGATACCGCACCTGAGAGGTTAACTGCCAAGGATCGCAGCGCCCTGTCATAGAGGTCAGGTGCTGGCTCTGCGATTCTGCCGCTGGCACCCGCCTCCTGTATTTGAATTAAAAGGTTACTTATCTTCATTGTTGGCGCAGTGCCCCCCCCCCGTACTAAAAACATTAGTGGCGCAGTGCGCCCCCAAAACCCCCCTAGTATTATATTCATTGGTGGCAGTGGCCACGGGGTCCCCTCCCCTCCTCCTCATTGATGGCAGTGGCAGCTTCTGATCGGAGCCCCAGCAGTGTAATAATCCTGCTGCTGTGTGTACTATGCACAGGACAGCAAGGAGATTGTGAAGTCCTAGGAGAAGGGGTCAAAAGATCCCAGGTGCTCGCCCCTAAGGGGGAAATAGTTATTAAATAAAAAGGTTTAAAAAACAAACAAACACCAAAATATTAAGTTTAAATCACCCCTTTTCCCAATCTTACATATAAAATATATATAAACAATAAATAAATAAACATACTACATATCGCCACGCCCAAAAAAGTGTGAACTATTAAAATTTTAAAAAAATATCTCCTATGCAGTGAACGGCGTAACGAAAAAATAAATAAAAAATGCAGTCACCTTGTCCCCCCAAAAAATAGAATTGGACTGTTCGATTATGGGCAGGACGTTACATAAAATGCGGAATGAACGTTGATTTTTTGGCATTTTATTTTTATCGAATGGTATTGAGTATCGCAATACTTTTTTATGGTATCGAAATCGAATCAAAATTTTGGTATCGTAACAACCCTACCTGGGTCCTTAAGGTGTTAAGGTGAAAAATGGCAGGGTCCTGAAGGGGTTAAAGAGGACCTGTCACCTCTTCTGACAAGTCAGTTTTAGCAACTACTGGCATCTCCCATGTAATAATTTTTGAGCCTTTGTTCTTATGTCTGTATGTTGTGCCATTCCTCTGTTATTTCTACTAGAAGTTATGAATGAATTGCCAGCAGCTTGCAGTAAAGGTACAGAGGGGTGTCACCAGTTGCGGATGTGTCCCTGCACAGTCTGACAACAGCAGCACTGATTGGATAGAGTCAGACACGCCTACTACTGCTAACACCCAGCAATGCCTTTACTGCAGACTGCTGGCTATTTATTTGTAACTTCTAGCAGGAATAATACAGGAATGGAACAACACAGAGTCCTAAGAACAGATGCTCCAGAATTGTTATCACATGGGGAGTGCAAGTAGTTACTAAAACAGTCATGTCAGGAGAGGTGACAGGATCTCTTTAATTTTTTTATTTTTAGTAATTTGCTTCCCTTTAGGCATTCAGCAACCCTCATACCTGGTTTTCAACTACTTCTCATTTCTCAAGGCCCTGTGGGAGTTCCCTAACCCCAAGGGAATTTATTATTTCCCTCATGGCAGTTTTCTGGCGTCAAAAAGTCACAAACACTGTGCTTGTGACCTTTTTTTAACGCCGCTTGCACAAAAATTTTTGTGCAAGTGTTGTTTCTCCACTGCCCTCGCTACTTTCCGAAAAAGGGGGAGTAGCAAAGGAGGGTCAGCGACATATATATCTTCTTTTTCAACAGTTCTCTGGCATAGATTTCACCCAATTTCTGACTAGACAGGAGCCTCATCCTAAATAGGCGCAACATCGGGGGATATCATAGACTAAATTCCCCCCATGGTCTCTTCCCTGACGGTCTTGATTTGAAATGAAGGAGCACAGCAGCTCTCCCTTCTCGGTGTCTGCTTGCAGAACCTTTCCGGACACTGTTACACAGCACTTCCTCACCCTCTCTCTGTAAACTGCACCACCGCAGAAGAACATCAGCGACGAACAGGAGGTAGGAGCTGAGTGCATGCTCAGTAGGAAACCAGGAGAACTCAGCACTTCACCATGTAACAGAGGCTCGGTAAATCGAAGCTTGCACAGCTGAGTCTCCAGTGAAGCGCTGAGCTCTGCTTGTTGCCTACTGGGCATGCACAGAACCCAGCGCTTCGACATGGAACAGAGGATCGGTTAATCAACAGAAAGCTTCTGATTGCCGAGCCTTTGTTCCATGATGAAGCTCTGAGTTCTGCGCATGTGCAGTAGGTCACGAGCAGAGCACAGCGCTTTATCATGGAAGGGAGACTCAGCTGTGCAAGTAAAAGCTCCTAATTGCAGAGTCTCTATTCCATGATGAAGCGCTGCGCATGTGCAGTAGTCACTTCATCTTGGAACGGAGACTTGACTGCTCACGCTTCCGATCGCCTCCGTTACATGATAAAACACTGTTATGTTATGCAAAGTACATCCGAGAGGAGGGGGGGGGGGGGGGGGGGCTTACAACCAACCAGTTATGTAGAAGAGGAGCATATGAAGCACATACAAGCTGGAAAAGAAAAACTACAAAATATTTTTTTAAACATCACCAACTGGAGAAGTGATTTTCACCCCCCAGTCAGGTGTACCTATGGAAAAATGTATACTCACCTGCTCTCTTCACTGGTCTTCTGCAGCCAATGACTAGCTCCATTGGTGATTTGTCCCCGGCACATGCCGCTTGGGGACTTATCACCACTGAGGGCAGTCATTGACTACAGCGGGGCATGTGACCCTGTGACAGACAAGGCTTGTAAGACCAGTAAAGATGATCATTCTTTATATGAAGGCTGTGGCTCGGTTTATATGAGTATAGTATACACTATTTCTCTGGATGCCATTTACCTGGAAGCCGCTGTCTAACGCTATTTACTGAATGATGCCGTGTATTTGGTCATGGTATACACTTTCTGGATGCTATTTATTTGAGCACAGTATACACTATTCATCGGGATGCTGACTGATGCTGTTTATCTGTATGCTGAATGACACTATTTGGGCATGGTATACACTATCTGGACACTGAAATTTGTTTGGGCATGGCACTCACTATTCCTCTGGATGCTGAGCTATTTATCTGGACATGGTACACTACTCCCTATTCCTCTGGATGCTGAGCTATTTATCTGGGCATGGCACTCAGTATTCCTCTGGATGCTCAGCTATTTATCTGGACATGGTACACTACTCCCTATTCCTCTGGATGCTGAGCTATTTATCTGGACATGGTACACTACTCCCTATTCCTCTGGATGCTGAGCTATTTATCTGGACATGGTACACTACTTTCTATTCCTCTGGATGCTGAGCTATTTATCTGGACATGGTACTCAGTATTCCTCTGGATGCTGAGCTATTTATCTGGACATGGTACTCACTATTCCTCTGGATGCTGAGCCATTCCTCTGGATGCTGAGCCATTTATCTGGACATGGTACTCACTATTTCTCTGGATGCTGAGTTATTTATCTGGACATGGTACTCCCTATTCCTCTGGATGTTGAGCTATTAATCTGGACATGGTACTCCCTATTCCTCTGGATGCTGAGCTATTTATCTGGGCATGGTACTCACTATTCCTCTGGATGCTGAGCTATTTATCTGGACATGGTACTCACTATTCCTCTGGATGCTGAGCTATTTATCTGGACATGGTACTCACTATTCCTCTGGATGCTGAGCTATTTATCTGGACATGGTACTCACTATTCCTCTGGATGCTGGGCTATTTATCTGGACATGGTACTTCCTATTCCTCTGGATGCTGGGCTATTTATCTGGACATGGTACTCACTATTCCCACCGCATTCCAGTATATAATGAGGGATACACTATAGGCACTTCTGTACATTTCCCCGCACATAGAAGGCATTCCATACATTACTCGCTGTTTATCACGATAAGATGCAGACTTGCCCAGTCATGTTCTCTGCCCTCCTGGAGATGTGCCAGGACCTGACCCGTGACCACTAGGCGAGACCCCCTCCTGCATACAAGACGTGACGGAACTCGTCTGGCTCCACAGTCCTCCTCACGTCCTGCAGGCCAGGCGCTCCGCTCCCGCCGCTTCCACGTCCCTCGAGTGCAGCGAGCCTTAGGAAGAGGCAGCGTCTACAGGAAGTGACTTGTACGGCTCATTATTAACGCCTTTCTATCCGTGTACACTGCACCAGTCTTTCTGTACCGCTCTGCTGGGCCGGTGCCCGGTGACGAAAGGGTTAAAAGAAGTGACAACGTCATGGTACCGGGGCACGCCGGGAGTTGTAGTCCGTGTGTCGTGGTTGCGACAGAATGTGAATAGGAAGCTGTAGTTACAGGTGAGGCTGCGGGTCTGGGATAGTACTGTGTGCTCTCTTGCTGGGGCGTAGGACTACAAGTCGCAGGGCTTCCTCTCTTGCTGCTGGGCAGGGGACTATTCAGGCCACGTTACTAGGAGTGTCACAGCTGTATAGTTGTCAGTGTACTGCCTGGGTTGTCATACACTCAGGGCTCAGCCATTGTGAAGCTGTCATGTATTAGATGTGTCCATAGCTGACAGAAGTGGTCAGTCAGATGTGGGGGGCTTCCTGTTCCACCTATCCACAGGGCAGGTGTAATCACTGGGGACTCCACCACAACAAGAACAGGGGTCCCAAGTCCACTCCACATAGTATGACCTCCGCTCCATTCAAACGCCTCCTGTCTGGTCATGTAGTAAGGAGGACATAGGACATTTATTGGACACACTCCTCCAGCAGGTGTAGCAGCTTTTCTACACTGCTATTTGTCAGGTGGGATATGTCCATGAAGATCTAATCATCAGACCCCTTGAAATGCAATTGCTGATTATCAGAATACTTGGGAAAGTAATAAACTTTATAATGTACTTACCTTTGGGGTTTACTTCCTGGTATGTTGTCATGTTGTCTATAGTGTTGTAACATAGGACCGTCTGTTGGCTGATGTAACATAGTAACATAGTACTGTCCATCCAGTTCGGCCTGTCATCCTGCAAGTTGATCCAGAGGAAGGCAAAAAAAAAAACACTGTGAGGTAGA
This sequence comes from Bufo bufo, assembly GCF_905171765.1. NCBI lineage: Eukaryota > Metazoa > Chordata > Amphibia > Anura > Bufonidae > Bufo > Bufo bufo. The sequence continues at coordinate 438,077,010 of NC_053389.1, read as the reverse complement.
AGCCAATTTTCCCCACTTTAGGGGAATAAAAAATTCCTTCCCGACTCCAATCAGGCAATCAGAATAACTCCCTGGATCAACGACCCCTCTTTAGTAGCTATAGCCTGTAATATTATTACGCTCCAGAAACACATCCAGGCCCCTCTTGAATTCCTTTATTGTACTCACCATCACCACCTCCTCAGACAGAGAGTTCCATAGTCTCACTGCTCTTACCGTAAAGAACCCTTTTCTATGTTTGTGTACAAACCTTCTTTCCTCCAAACGCAGAGGATGTCTCCTCGTCACAGTCACAGTCCTGGGGATAAATAGATGTAACCCTTTTGATGCAACCCATTATCTTATTGGCCTTGGCAGCAGCTGCCTGGCACTGTTTTTTGCAGCTTAGTTTGCTGTTTATTAAAATTCCTAGATCCTTTTCCATGTCAGTGTTACCGAGTGTTTTACCATTTAGTATGTACGGGTGACTTGCATTATTCCTTCCCATGTGCATAACTTTACATTTGTCAGTGTTAAACCTCATCTGCCACTTATCTGCCCAAGCCTCCAATCTATCCAGATTCCTCTGTAGTAGTATATTGTCCTCTTCAGTGTTAATTACTTTACACAGTTTAGTGTCATCTGCGAAAATTGATATTTTACTATGCAAGCCTTCTACAAGATCATTAATAAATATATTGAAGAGAATAGGGCCCAATACTGACCCCTGAGGTACCCCACTAGTGACAGTGACCCAATCTGAGTGTGTTCCACTTATAACCACCCTCTGTTTTCTATCCCTCAGCCAGTTACTTACCCACATACAGACGTTTTCTCCCAGTCCGAGCATTCTTATTTTATATACTAACCTTTTATGTGGTACGTTGTCAAATGCTTTGGAGAAATCCAGATATACGACATCCATTGATTTGCCGCTGTCAAGTCTAGAACTTACCACCTCATAGAAACTGATTAAGTTAGTTTGACATGACCGATCCCTCATGAAGCCATGCTGATACGGTGTTATTTGCTTATTTCCGTTGAGATGCTCTAAGATAGCATCTCTCAGAAAACCTTCAAACAGTTTACCCACAACAGATGTTAAACTTACCGGCCTATAGTTTCTGGGCTCTGTTTTTGGACCTTTTTTGAATATTGGCACCACATTTTCTATGCGCCAATCCTGTGGAACACTCCCTGTCAGTATAGAGTTCTTAAATATCAGAAATAAGGGTCTGACTATGACATTACTTAATTCTCTTAGGATACAGGGGTGTATGCCATCTGGTCCTGGCGATTTGTCTATTTTAATCTTTTTAAAGAGGACCTTTCACCGATTCTTACACTATGAACTAACTATACAGATATGTAGAGCGGCGCCCGGGGATCTCACTGCACTTACTATTATCCCCGGGCGCCGCTCCGTTCTCCTGCTATGCCCTCCGGTATCTCCGCTCACTAAGTTATAGTAGGCGGAGATACCAGTCCCTAAGTTATGGTAGGCGGAGTCTGCCCTAGCGCTGGCCAATCGCAGCGCAGAGCTCACAGCCTGGGAGGTTATTTTCTCCCAGGCTGTGAGCTCTGCAATGCGATTGGCCAGCGCTAGGGCAGACTCCGCCTCCGCCTACATCCAGCCATGTCTCAGTTATTCCCACTATGTCATAGTCCTCCTCACACATCACTAATTCCAGTTTTTATTGGAACCAGTTTTATTAGTCAGACTTCTGGCATTAGTATACATACATTTGAGAGGTTTATGTATATTTTTTACCCTACACCTTTCCTTCTGAACTGTTCTAGTCCCTCCTTCCATTCCTCCCCCAGTCCCACTACCTTGCCCCCGGTCTCTATCTGCACTATCTTCCCATCCTGTAACGTAATTCCCCCCCCCCCCCCAGTCCCTAGTTTAAACACTCCTCCAACCTTCTAGCCATCTTTCTCCCCAGCACAGCTGCCCCTTCCCCATCCCTATGATAGAGCCTGTAGCTGAGACAGAAGTCGGCCCAGTTCTCCAGGACCCCAAACCCCTCCTTCCTATACCAGTTCTTGAGTCACTTGTTAACCTACCTAATCTCCCGCTGCCTTTCTTGTGTGGCCCGTGGTACAGGCAGTATTTCGGAAAACAGAGGTCCTTTCCCTAAGCTTTTGACCTAAATCCCTAAAATCTTTTTTAAGGACGCTCCACCTACCTCTAACTTTGTCATTGGTTCCAATATGGACCATGACCGCTGGATCTTCTCCAGCCCCTCCCAGTAATCTGTCAACCCGATCCGCGATGTGTAGAATTCGAGTGCCAGGAAGACAACACACTGTTCGACGATCCCGGTCTTTGTGACCCCTAATAATTGAGTCTCCCACTACCAGCACCTGTCTGGCCTGCCCTGCTCTCCTGGTCCCCTGCTTACCGGAGCTGACATTCCCCTGACTGGCAGAGGAAGTGTCTGGCTGCAGCAGTGCTCTCCCTGAACCGACATGTTGTCATGTGGCTTTTGCAGGTACAGAGATGACATCATCACAGCCGCTTCTGCTGTCGTATGTCATGACATCACTGTGGACAGCGGTCATCTGAGCAGGAAGTAGAGGTGGCCATACGCATGAGGTAGCGATTGGCTTAATGTCCAGAGGGCACAGCAGGTGCAAAGAGAGCAGAGTTTCTAGGTGTAACAGCAACGCCCCCGTTGCTCCTAGAGGCTTATTCGCATATATTAAAACATCATTTTTCTCAGCCATGTGGGCACATATGAACATGGGACCAACACAGATGTAACAGCTCAGCCAGGTACAAATCTGCTGACAGATGCCCTTTTAATATAAAAATCTCATTTAAACAATGGATCATTTTCTGATGACACATTCCCTTTCGTTTATTTGAAGCTGGAAAATGCCTTTAAAGGGGTTATCCAGTAAAAGTTATTTGTGACTTATACTCAAGATAGGTCATCAGTATCATATCTGCAGAGGTGCAACACCCGGGACCTATCCTGAGGATAAGGCCTCTTGCACGCAACCGTATGGCTTTTTCAGTATTTTGCGGTCCGCAAAAAATGCATTTTTTTGCGGAACTGAACAGCTGGCCGCTAATAGAACAGTACTATCCTTGTCCGTTATGCGGACAATAATAGGACATGTTTTCTCTTTGAACGGAAAAACAGAAATACAGAAACGGAATGCATACGGAGTACCTTCAGTTTTTTTTGCGGATCCATTGAAATGAATGGTTCTGTATACGGAACACAAAAAACACAGAATGTGCAAGAGGCCTAAGTTATCCTTGTCTTTTCCAGGATAAGGCCTCATGCACACGAACGTATTTTCTTTCCGTGTCCGTTCCATTTTATTTTGTGGACCGTATACGGACCCATTCATTTCAATAGGTCCGGAAAAAAAACAGAAGTTACTCCGTGTACATTCCATTTCCATATGTCCGTATTTCAGTTCTGCAAAAAAAATAGAACATGTCCTATCATTGTCCGCATTACGGAAAAGGATAGTACTTTTCTATTAGGGGCCAGCTGTTTCGTTCCGCAAAATACAGAATGCACGCGGACGTCATCTGTATTTTTTGCGGATCCATTTTCTGCGGACTGCAAAATACATACGGTCGTGTGCATGAGGCCTAACTAGAATATATTTCCCTTATTTGCTCCATTATCTATATGTTGTCAATTTCTTTTACCTTATTCTCTTTTTTTTTTTTTTTACTTTTGTACAGGTAGCGAGTATTATGTTGACATTCACATCTAACAGGACGTGTATCTAAAACTGTCTACGTAAGATACTAGAAAATAAATGAGAAAATGGACGAAGAATCCAAAAGCTTACTTCTTCAGAATCTAGTAGCGCTAGCGAAGGATATCCGCTCCTCCTACATCATGGACCATATGATAAGTGATGGGGTCATTACACCACATGAGGAGGAAATGGTTAAAAATAAGGTATTATGGCTTTTATTTACACTATGATCAACAAGCCCAGTGCTATGCTGGAGTTCCCCTTAAAAATGCAAATAGAGATTGATCTTGTTTGATAAGTAATCATCCACTGGACGACTCTGAGCTCCCATACAGCCATTGTGGCGGATCGGCAGTTTTTCCGCTATCTGCCTCTGATCCTGCAAGAAAACAGCTGCATTTTCCTTCCTTTTAAACAATACTTTTTACGGAGGTTTGTTGAAAAGTGAAGGTTCATGTTAAAACTTTCTTGACATATACTAGTAAATTTCAGTCTTGACTATGAAACGGTTCATATTTTTTTTTCTAGATACAGTCACATTGCTAAAGGGGTTGTCAAACCCTTTACATGTAACGGCCAACCCTCTGAATAACCCTGTTAAAGTCTTTGTCCTACCAAAAGAAGTTATGCTCTATCCATAGAGCATAAAGGCTGTCTGGGCATGCTGGGAGTTGTAGTTTTGCAACAGTGGGAGGCACATTGGTTGGGAAACACTGTTATATGCCCATTTATTAATTTATTAACCCTTGTACAAAGGAAAAGTAAAGCAGTTGTCCATAGCAACCAAATTCCAGCTTTAATTTTTTTCATTGCTATCACAACTGCGCCGCTGGTTTTTGTACAAGGTTCGATAAATCTCCCCTATGACTAAATTAAATTGGAATTTGCTGTAAAAACATTACCACACCATAACTGGTATCGGTGAGTACTTAAATAAAAGTATCGGTACTCGTACTCGGTCTTAAAAAAAATGGTATCGGGACATCCCTAGTCCTAGTGGTTGGACCACCCCTGATCAGACACCTATTTCCTATCCTGTGGATAGGGGATAACTTCTTATGGTGGGAACAACCCCTTTTTAAGGAATTTTTCTGGGATTTTAAAATTGATGGCTTATCCTCAGTATAGGTCCAACAACCCTCACCCTTGCCGATCAGCTGCTTTGGGGTAGCTCCTGAAGTTGTTTTCGGAACTACACATCTCTGTCCATTCTATACAGGTTACTACAGCGTTGCTGGCAGTGAAGTGAATGGGTTCCGCACTGCAGGGGTGAGAGATGTTGGGCCCCGCCGATTCGATACTGATATTAAAATTCTGGAAAACTCCTTTAAAGGCTACAGACACCTTTGACATAAATATATATATTTCTTATATTTAATAGGCTACTCAGCTTGACCGAGCAAACCAGCTCATCAAGATCATTCTCGGCAAAGACAACCGTGCTTTTAATTCCTTTTACAATGCTCTGCTACATGAGGGTTACAAAGACTTGGCTGCTCTTCTCAAAGGGGCGACTTCCCTTGATTTGTTCAGAAGTGGCAAAGCTTCATCGAACGGTATCACATCATATGGTGAGTTGGTTTATCTTTGTTAATCATATGTTATGTGCATCTGCTTGATTGGGGTGTGAAATACCTGCTTATACACTAGTGTTTTATAGTGTCTGTAGTCTCCATTATAAAAGTATTGCTTAATTATGCTTCATACCTTAGGAATATAAAATCTATAGTTACTTATAGGTGTCACACTAATCTCCAACAGGGCTGCATACTGTTAAGCAAAGGTACATTTTGTGGCTAATACTAGCCGCACAGGGGTGGAAGTGAGAGTACGCATCCATACTGTAAGAATGAATCCGCCTACTTTGTTTCTTACAAAACCTCCTGAAAAGATATGTTGTACAGTGTTCATAGAGGTCACTTATAGAGCCCATTCACACGACGGTAAGTGTTTTGCGGGCCGCAAGACACTGGTAATGCGGAACGCACACGACCAGCCCTATGATAGAAATGCCCATTCTTGTCCGCAATGGTGGACAAGAATACGACATGCTCTATCTTTAATGCAGCTGTCCGCATCTTTTGCGGCCCCATTGAAATGAATGGGTCGCACCTGTTCCTCAAAATTGCAGGACGGATGCAGACCCAGAAATACAGTTGTCTGAATGGACCCTATACCTGCACTTTATGGAAAAAAGTAGTTTAACACTTACACATCGAACTTTTTGTGATATCCCATTCTAAATTCTTTCAAATCTTTGTTTATTGCAAGCAAAAGATATCAAGTGTAAATAAAGTAGGGCAACACGCCCCCAAAACAAACATGAAGACAATGTGAGCATAAATAAGACATGGGTTACAGTAATTTTTGTAACAGGTAAAGACAATTGATTGGCATAGGCACAAGCATGAGACTGCAGGTCCACAAGAAGCGTACAAAAAATACCTCTATCCCATTCTAAATTCATATTCTGTAATATATATACAGTTGCAAGAAAAAGTATGTGAACCCTTTGGAATGATATGGATTTCTGCACAAATTGGTCATAAAATGTGATCTGATCTTCATCTAAGTCACAACAATAGACAATCACAGTCTGCTTAAACTAACACAAAGAATTAAATGTTACCATGTTTTTATTGAACACACCATGTAAACATTCACAGTGCAGGTGGAAAAAGTATGTGAACCCTTGGATTTAATAACTGGTTGAACCTCCTTTGGCAGCAATAACTTCAACCAAACGTTTCCTGTAGTTGTCGATCAGATGTGCACAACGGTCAGGAGTAATTCTTGACCATTCCTCTTTACAGAACTGTTTCAGTTCAGCAATATTCTTGGGATGTCTGGTGTGAATCGCTTTCTTGAGGTCATGCCACAGCATCTCCATCGGGTTGAGGTCAGGACTCTGACTGGGCCACTCCAGAAGGCCTATTTTCTTCTGTTTAAGCCATTCTGTTGTTGATTTACTTCTATGCTTTGGGTCATTGTCCTGTTGCAACACCCATCTTCTGTTGAGCTTCAGCTGGTGGACAGATGGCCTTAAGTTCTCCTGCAAAATGTCTTGATAAACTTGGAATTCATTTTTCCTTCAATGATAGCAATCCGTCCAGGCCCTGACGCAGCCAAGCAGCCCCAAACCATGATGCCCCCACCACCATACTTCACAGTTGGGATGAGGTTTTGATGTTGGTGTGCTGTGCCTCTTTTTCTCCACACATAGTGTTGTGTGTTTCTTCCAAACAACTCAACTTTGGTTTCATCTGTCCACAGAATATTTTGCCAGTACTGCTGTGGAACATCCAGGTGCTCTTGTGCAAACTGTAAACATGCAGCAATGTATTTTTTGGACAGCAGTAGCTTCGTCTGTGGTATCCTCCCATGAAATCCATTCTTGTTTAGTGTTTTTTACGTATTGTAGATTTGCTAACAGGGATGTTAGCATATGCCAGAGACTTTTGTAAGTCTTTAGCTGACACTCTAGGATTCTTCTTCACCTCATTGAGCAGTCTGCGCTGTGCTCTTGCAGTCATCTTTACAGGATGGCCACTCCTAGGGAGAGTAGCAGCAGTGCTGAACTTTCTCCATTTATAGACAATTTGTCTTACCGTGGACTGATGAACAGCAAGGCTTTTGGAATACCCCCTATAATAGATTGCTATTAATGCTGCTATAATGTAAGAATCCATTTTATGATGAGTTGCTACTAATGAGTTGCCACCAACGGCTTGGGTATAAATAATATATATATTTTAAGGATTATAATTCCAATTTTAATTATTTATTAAATATTTTAGTATGTTATTATAATATATGTATAGTGTTCTTTAAAGAGAGGGAGCGAAAGAGGAAAGATTATCAACAAGGGTTCCAGTCCGGACTTTGGATATGAACCACCAACATGATTGATTGACAGGTACCCGCCTATAAAAAATCAGAATCAAAGCTCACTTCTGATATCCACTGAAGAAGGGGGTTGTGATTTACGTATCGTAGATTCGCTAACAGGGATGTTAGCATATGCCAGAGACTTTTGTAAGTCTTTAGCTGACACTGTAGGATTCTTCTTCACCTCATTGAGCAGTATGCGCTGTGCTCTTGCAGTCATCTTTACAGGACGGCCACTTCTAGGGAGAGTAGCAGCAGTGCTGAACTTTCTCCATTTATAGACAATTTGTCTTACCGTGGACTGATGAACAGCAAGGCTTTTGGAGATACTTTTATAACCCTTTCCAGCTTTATGCAAGTCAACAATTCTTAATCGTAGGTCTTCTGAGAGCTCTTTTGTGCGAGGCATCATTCACATCAGGCAATGCTTTTTGTGAAAAGCAAACCCAGAACTGGTGTGTGTTTTTTATAGGGCAGGGCAGCTGTAACCAACACCTCCAATCTCATCTCATTGATTGGACTCCAGTTGGCTGACACCTCACTCCAATTAGCTCTTGGAGCTGTCATTAGTCTAGGGGTTCACATACTTTTTCCACCTGCACTGTGAATGTTTACATGGTGTGTGCAATAAAAACATGGTAACATTTAATTCTTTGTGTGTTATTAGTTTAAGCAGACTGTGATTGTCTATTGTTGTGACTTAGATGAAGATCAGATCACATTTTATGACCAATTTGTGCAGAAATCCATATCATTCCAAAGGGTTCACATACTTTTTTCTTGCAACTGTATATTATATATATATTCTATAGGAGACCCCATTACAGTTAGTCTCCGCTCACCAGCTCAGCAACAAATGAGAACTGTAGATGCAGTTTGTAGAGGGAAAACTGCTAAAATATGCCAGTTAAGGTATGCTTTAAAGAAAGTCTATGATGCCTCAATTAAGACGAAAAAGTGCAGCTGAGGGTCCATTCAGACGTCCGTGGTGTATTGCAGATCCGCAAATTGCAAATCCGCAAATTGCAAATCCGCAATACACCCGGCTGGCACCCCCCCCTAGAACTGCCTATTCTTGTCCGCAATTTCGGGGCCACGCTCCGGAAATGCGGATGCGGAGAGCACATAGTGTGCTCTCCACATCCATTTTTTCCGCATTGAGAATGAATTGTTCCGCACCCGTTCCCGATATTGCGTAACGGATGCGGACCCGTTTGCGGACGTGTGAATGGACCCTGATTGTAAGTACTAGGGGCACATTTACTAAGACCGACGTTTTAGACGCCGGTCTTAATAAAGTCCCATCGCTTGCGGTATATCCTCTGGAGTTATGTAGAGGTGCCGGCCTTTTCTTAACTTTGGCGTATCAATCGTCGCTTCTAAATGTAAGACAGCTTCCGAGTTGGCTTACATTTAGACGTTTTTTCTACGCCTGAAACAGGTTTAGAAAATGATAAATGAGACAGGCCTGTTGTCCCATCCCCTTCCCCGCCCACACCACACCCACTTTTTTAGACCTGGCGTGAGCTGGGAGAAGTCACAGATTGCGGCACAACAAATCGTTGCGATGCAATCTGCGCCTGAAATACACCTAAGCGTATTTCAGCTTGATAAATGACCCCCCCCTGGGTACTTTGATACTTTATACCCTTATATACATTTTAGATTTGTTAGAAAGAAACTTCTTTTAAGTGGATAAATTCTATTTTATCTGATCTTTTTATTTTAGTGAAAACAGCCTTATGTGAAGGTGGAGTGCCACAGAGACCAGTTGTGTTTGTCTCTCGGGAGAAGATGATAAAGGGCATCCAGGACAGCTTGTACCATTTGAAGAATGAGTCTGGCTGGGTGATAGTGTATGGCATGGCAGGCTGTGGCAAGTCAGTATTAGCCGCTGAAGCTCTCCGGGACCACAGCATTCTTAAAGGTAACAGTGTAGTATTCATCTCATTTACCAGTATAAGCTCCTTAAAGGGGTATTTCCATGTGGACATTTATGGCATATCCGCAGAGTATGCCATACATTTCCCACCTCTGGGACTCACACCTGTCTGGAGAATGGGGCCTTGTATCGTGACCACTGTGAGTGGAGTTCCAAAAAAAGCAGAGTAAGCAGTCACTTTCTATTTGCAGTGCCGTGAGATGGGTCCCCAACAGGTCTGCTCTCCTTTTGGCTAATAGGAGTGATTAAAGAATGCCCCAGACACAGGCCCACACTTATTAAGACTGGTGTTTCATACACCAGTCTAACAATCAGTTAATTGGAGTGAATTACACAAAATGTATTAAAAGGCCCTTGACTCTAGAATATTTGACACATTTCTCGCCCATTTCCTTGGGGGACACAGGAGACCTTGGGTATAGCTCAGCTCCCTAGGAGGCGGGACACTAAGTGAAAACTGTTAAGCCCCTCCTCCAGCAGCTATACCCTCAGCCTGGAGAGAGAGACTGACCGTTTTTGCTTAGTGTCCAAGGAGGCAAGACACTCCCTGCTCCGCAGGGCTGTTTTTTCTCCTAAATTTTTATTGTAATTTTTAATATTCACAGGGACAACAGACGCCTGGACCTCTCTGTTTCTCCCGGGGTCGAGCTGTGCCAGTGCCGGTCATTCGCACTGCGGCCTCCCCCACAGAAGACAAGGAGGACCAGGGCAGCCCAGCTCCCCTGCATCCTGCCAGTGTAAGGGTCGCCCACACGTCAAGCCCCTCTCCAGCTTCCTGCCACTGCGGTGCCAGTAGCTGAAGGGGCGACCCTGCTGGAATGGACAGAGGGTGAAGACTTCAGGATGGTGAGAGTGGCTGTTCCAGCATCTCCACTTGGGCGTCTCCACCTAAGGTCGACCCTCCCGTGGCCTGCCTGTCTAAAAGCACGGCCATTCCTGTGGCGGACGGCTCCTCTCTTCAGTCCACTGAAGACCGTCGTATGGAATCCCTTACGAAAGCCATATTTGCCGCCTCCGGATCAGCCCTCAGATTGGTCTTTGCTTCCGCCTGCGCCGGGAAGGCGGTCTCGGAATGGGCTTCCCAACTTAACCAGGAACTTGATTCAGACGTCTCTCTTCAGGACCTCCGTTCTTTAGCCCAGCTCGTTGTTCAGGCAGAGAAATTCATTTGTAAGGCCTCCCTTGATGCGGGTGCCCTCATTGCCCGTTCCTCTGCTCTGGCTGTCTCAGTCAGGAGAGAACTTTGGCTGAAAGTTTGGACGGTGGATGCCGCTTCCAAACGGTTTCTTGCTGGACTTCCCTTTGCGGGTTCCCGTTTATTCGGGACCCGCTTGGACGAGCTCATTTCTGAAGCCACGGGTGGAAAGAGCACCCATCTTCCCCAGTCCAGGACCAAGGGCGCCACTCGAGGCCGTCCTTTGTTCTCTCGTTTTCGGTCCTCCGGCCCGCGACCGGTCCCTCCTCTAGTTCCTCCCAGGATAGGCGTAAGAAGCCCTTTTTTCAGACTCAGCCCTCCTGTCGCAAGTCCCAACCTGCTCGCCCCTCCACGGCCAAGCAGACCTCCGCCTGAAGGTGCGCCCCCACCCACCCGGGTGGGGGGCCGCCTCCTCCTTTTCAGGGACATCTGGCAGGCACACGTCTCCGACGCCTGGGCACTCGAGATTGTGTCATCCGGATACAAAATCGAGTTTGCGTCCCTCCCTCCGGATCGTTTCTTTCGGTCCCGTGCTCCGCGGGACCCCGAATGTGCGGCCGCTTTCTTCGAAGCCGTTCGCGCCCTTCTGGACAAGGGAATTATTACTCCCGTTCCTCCAAAGGACAGATTCAAGGGGTTCTACTCAAACCTCTTTGTGGTTCCCAAAAAGGAAGGCTCGTGAGATCGATCTTGGACCTCAAACGGTTAAACCGTTTTCTCTGTCTTCGCCGGTTCAGGATGGAGTCCCTCCGATCCGTGGTAGCTTCTCTGGAGAAAAGGGGAGTTTGTCGTCAATTGACATCCAGGATGCTTACCTCCACGCCCCGATCGCTCGGTGTCACCAGCGTTTCCTTCGCTTTGCGGTGGGGAACGACCACTATCAATTTGTCGCCCTCCCCTTCGGCCTGGCGACGGCTCCTCGGGTGTTCACCAAGATTCTAGCCCCTGTCCTGGCCTTGCTCCGCTCCAGGGGTGTTTTTCTGCTTCCTTACTTGGACGACCTCCTCCTCAAGGCGCCCTCCTTTTCCCAGACCTCCGCCAGCGTGGACCTCGCTCTGCAAATCCTGGAGCGGTTCGGTTGGATTATCAACCTTCCCTTACCCCCTCCAGACAACTCGTCTTCCTGGGGATGCTGCTGGATACAGAAGCGGCGGAGGTTCGTCTCCCACCAGAAAAGCATCTGACCCTTCACCGTTCGGTTCGGACCCTTCTTCCGCACCGCCGTCCTTCCTTCCGATCCAGCATGCGGGTATTGGGACAGATGGTGTCCTGCTTCGAAGCGATTCCGTTCGCGCAATATCACTCCCGCATCTTCCAGACGGCGATCCTGTCTGCCTGGGACAAGTCCCCGGAGAGTCTGGACCGGCCCTTCCTTCTACCTCCCCATGTTCAGACCTCCCTCCTCTGGTGGTTACGGACCCCTCTCCAAGGAAAATTCTTTCTGCCGATGACCTGGTTGGTGGTCACCACCGACGCCAGTCTGCAGGGTTGGGGAGGGGTGTTTCCTCTCCGGTCCGTCCAGGGCACTTGGTCTCCATCGGAGTCCAAGTTGCCGATTTAAACATCCTGGAGTTGATGGTGATTCTCCTATCGCTCCGGCACTGGACTCCCCTGCTTCGGGGCCATCCCGTCCGTGTCCAATCGGACAACACCACGGCCGTGGCGTACGTAAATCACCAGGGGGGCACTCGCAGTGCAGCGGCTATGCGGGAAGTGTCCCACATCCTCCTCTGGGCGGAAGCTCATGTTCCGGCCCTGTCAGCGATTTACATCCCAGGGGTGGAGAACTGGGCGGCGGACTTCCTCAGCCGGACCACAATCGACCCGGGCGAGTGGTCTCTACACCCCGATGTGTTCGAGTCCATTTGCCTCCGTTGAGGTCATCCAGATGTGGATCTCATGGCCTCCAGCTTCAACCACAAGCTCCCCACCTTCCTGTCCAGGTCCAAGGACCCGAGGGCGCACGGCGCCGACGCTCTCGTTCTCCCGTGGACGGAATTTTCCCTCCTGTATGTGTTTCCGCCCCGACCCTTTCTCCGGAAGATCGCGGCAGAAGGCGTTCCTACGATGCTGGTAGCTCCAGATTGGCCTCTCCGGCCTTGGTACGCCGACCTGATGCTGCTCCTGGGAGACGCGCCTTGGCTACTGCCTCTAAGAGAAGACCTTCTCTTTCAAGGGCTGATCTTCCACCAGCATTTAGGGTCGCTACGTTTAACGGCGTGGCCATTGGAACCAGAGTTTTGGCGCGACTGGGTTTTTCGGCGGATGTGGTTCGCACCATGATCCGCACACAGAAGCCGGCCGCGTCCAGGATTTATTGCGGGACTTGGCGGTCTTACCTAGGATTCTGTGAGGATTGGATGTTCATCCTCTTCGTTTTTCCCTCCCCACGGTCCTGTCCTTTTTACAATTTGGCCTGGACCTGGGTCTGGGCCTCTGCTCCTTAAAGGGTCAGGTCTCGGCGCTGTCCATCCTCTTCCAGCGTCCTTTGGCCCCTCTCGGGCCTGTCAAAACCTTCATCCAGGGAGTTGCTCACTCTGTTCCTCCGTATCGCTTTCCCATTCCGCCCTGGGACCTTAATGTTGTGCTCTGGGCGCTCCAAGCCTCCCCCTTCGAGCCGTTACGAAAGGTCTCTATTCTATTTTGTCCTGCAAAGTCATGTTCCTTGTGGCCATCACGTCTCTCCGACTGGTGTCTGAAATGGCGGCGCTTTCTTGTACTGAGCCCCTTTTGGTCTTCCACCAAGATAAGGCTGTTCTCCGTCCGGTCTCTTCCTTCCTCCCGAAGGTGGTCTCTGCCTTTCATCTCAACGAGGACATCGTCCTCCCTTCCCTTTGTCCGTCTCCTTCTCACCCTCAAGAACGGGAGCTGCACCGCCTAGATGTCGTTAGGGCCCTGAAGATTTACCTGGAGATCACTGGCCCCTTTCGGCGCAGGGACTCTCTTTTTGTAGTTCCGGAAGGTCCTCGCAAGGGGTTGGCGGCGTCCAGGGTGTCTATTGCCCGCTTCATCAAGATGGCTATTGCCGAGGCTTACCGCGCCAAGGGCAAGGAGCCGCCTTTTGGTGTTACCGCTCATTCTACCCGAGCGGTCGGTGCCTCTTGGGCTCAGAGGCATCAGGCTTTGGCTGAACAACTGTGCAAGGCGGCCACCTGGTCTTCCTTGCACACCTTCACCAAGTTCTACAGGGTGAACACCTATGCATCGGCGGATGCTGCTTTGGGCCGCCTGGTCTTGCAGGCGGCGGTTTCTTGATACCTCCGGTGGTTTCGCCTTGGGCTGTGGTCCCTCCCCTCTTGGACTGCTCTCGAACGTCCCAAGGTTTCCTGTGTCCCCCGAGGAAATGGGCGAGAAAACGAGATTTTTGTATAACTTACCAGTAAAATCTCTTTCTCCCTCTTCCTTGGGGGACACAGCACCCACCCATTGTTCTGGTTCTACAGGTTACGGTTTAGTTGCCCCTGTCGGGTAGTTGACTTGTTTGGTTCCACATGGTTGGTCATTGCCTTTTTTTCACTACTTGGACACGCAACTGGTAGTCTCTCTCTCCAGGCTGAGGGTATAGCTGCTGGAGGAGGGGCTTAACAGTTTTCACTTAGTGTCACGCCTCCTAGGGAGTTGAGCTATACCCAAGGTTTCCTGTGTCCCCCAAGGAAGAGCGAGAAAGAGATTTTACTGGTAAGTTATACAAAAATCTCATTTTTGGACTGTCCTGTAATTAGAAAATGAAATCTGTGCCTTCTATTAAAAGATGTAGATTTGTGCCAGCTTCTGACAAGTGGAGACTCGGCCCACTACTGCACATTTTGCCTGGCACTTTTAAAAACTGGTGAATGCTGAGAAAAGTGGCAAATGGAGGCGGACTGGAACTTAAATTGGCCCTGGAAAAAAGCCTAAAAGTGGCCCCATGTTGTAAGTGGCAGAAGGTGGTACAACAAAAGTAGAAGAGGCACAAAATACCATCTCAGCAGAACTAAATACCACAGTGCAGTACAAAATATCAAAACAAGCAGCACAAATTTCCCCCTGAAGCTGCCCTTCGGTGTTGGTTAGCACCAGCTGCCACGTTCCGTTCTTCTTCTCCAGTTGTCTCTAGTTAAGATATGGAGCTGGAGACTTAGGAGGCCCTAGTAGCAATAATCCCTCCTACAATGCCCCCAGTAATGATAATACCACTATAGTTTCTCCAGAAATAATTCCCCCTATTGTAGCCACAGTAGTGCCCCCAGTAAAATCCCTTATAGTGCCCTCAGTATTAAAAATGCCTCTAGTAATGAGCTCTATGGTGCCCCCAGTAATATTCCCCTCAAGTGATCAAGGAAAAAAACAAAAATAAACAAACTGAGGCTTGGTCTATGCCGCCATCTTCGGTGCAGGCCACAGACCTCTGGCAGCCTGACATTCCCACGTCCCTGTTCCATTTGTACACTGCTTCATATAGTGGCTTATGAGCGTGAACAGCCTAGAAGGGAGCCATGAGCTCCCGTGCCCTGCTGCTATATTCAACTGTACCATAGTCCTAAAAATTGTGATGCAGATAAATTCAGGAGGGCACCTGCAGCCACTACCTGATGCTCCCAACGTTAATTAAAGCAGATCGTTATGTACCTGGCCAGCGGCCATGAGCAGGACTCTGGCGGCCCCCTGCGCATCAGCACACTAGGAAATTTCCCTAGGATCTACGGCCAGGTGGCAAATTTTTGCCCAAGTATGGCACTTTTTTAATTTATTTATTTTTGTTAAAAATTCAGGAGCAAAGCTATCAATAAATTCCCACCATAGTTTGAGTCTGGTGTATTCATGAACCGAGCACTCCCCTGCTCTCCTCGCAGTGATGGACAGGTTGCTGGGTATGCACCTGTCTCCATACTATTCTTTTCATAGCCTGATCCTCTTTACAGGTGTGTGTCACACTGACTGAATATAGTATAAATGCCTGATAGGTGGGGATCGCTCAGTTATTAGAAGTATGGGGGCCTAGTGTGTCCTGTTAGCAAATTGTTGGCTGCCACACCCTGCATATCGTTCATTGGGGAGAAAGATATGCTAGTTGCTTGGGGAGATGGACACAACAGTTTTCTAATGCTTTGTTCATGTCCAATAAATGTACTGCAGCAATTACACTGTTTTTTGGCATAATGACATGACATGTACAAATCTCTTCTGCCACCACACATTTGGCAGCAAATCATTGTGCGTAGTGCGACCATGGATCTGTGTGCAATTGCTGTTTTACAGTTGGGAAGTGAAACCTTATACTAGTATCACTGATTCATGCCTGTGCTTATACCCAGACTGTTTCCCTGGGGGAGTCCACTGGCTTTCTGTTGGGAAACAGGACAAAGCAGGTTTGCTGATGAAGCTGCAGAATCTGTGCACCCGTCTGGATCAGGACTGCAAATATTCCCAGAGACCTCCTCTGAATGTTGAGGAAGCCAAAGACCGACTTCGCCGCCTCATAATGCATTCATATCCCAGGTAGCCGGAGTTTTTTGCTTTTGGCATAACTGAATATATTCATCATGCAATCTGCTCAATTTCCCCTTTAACTTGCTTCATGTTTTATAACCGTTTTTTTATTGTCCAGAATTAGAAAAAGATGTCTGCTTTCTCCAAAAACAGCCCCACACCTGTCTACAGCTTGCATGTAGTATGACAGTCCAGCCCCATTCACTTCAATGGAGCCGAGCTGCAATACCAGACCCAACCTATAGACTGGTGTGGGGCTGTTTTTGGAAGAAAGCAGCCATATTTTTCTAATCCTGAACAACCTCTTTAACCCTTTTCTGACGGTGCTGGCCGGGACTTTAAAGATGGTGCCTGCTCGCGAGCGGCACGGTTGCCATAGCCGCCAGGTGCCTGCTGTCTTTAACAGCAGGCACCAGGGACTAATGTCCATGACCGGCGGTAATGCCGGTTGTGGACTTTTAACCCCTCAGATGCTGTGGTCAAACATGACCATGGCATCTGGACGCGCTATAACCTGGAAGCGCGGGCTTCCGGATGTGCTCTGGCTCCCCCGGACGAGGATCTGGAGCTGGGTGCATTGTGTGGCATCAGTCCTCAGGAATGTTATTTCCTATGGAGCCCAAGCTCCATAGGAATAAAGTGTATTTCTCATACATTACAATGCTAATGTATTGGAGTGTATGAGAGACGCAATCTAATGATTGCTTGTTATAGAAACTATAAAAGTGTAAAAATAAATGTCTAAAAATATAAAAACTCAAATAACCCCCTTTCCCCAAAATAAAAATTAAAATATGTAAACGATAAAAAAAATGCATATCATGGACATCGCCATGTGCGAAAATGCCCATACTACTTCCATACAGCAAGCGGCGAAATGGAAAAAAAAAGTCAAAATGGCAGATTCGCTGTTTTTTTGGTTGCTTTACCTCCCACAAAAAATTTAATAAAAAGTAATAAAAAAAGAGTCTTACACACCCCATAGTATCAATGAAAAGTGCAGATCGCCCTGCAAAAAAAATGAGCCCTTACACAGCGCTGTACACGTCACCACAAAAAAGTTATAGCGGTCAGAATATGGCGATGAAAAGAGAAAAAAATTATTTTCAGTATTAAAATGCAAAAAAAAACATAAATATATGGTATCGTCATAAATCGTACTGATCCAGTTGAAAGTAACAGGTCACTTTTACTATATGGGGAACGCCGTAAAAACAAAACCCATAAAATTAGTTTTTTCCAGTACACCACTACACTTGTATGCAATATGAAATGGTGGAATTAGAAACTTGTCTCGCAAAAAACAAGCCATCATACGGCTACGTAAATGGAAAAATAAAAAAGTTATGGCCCCAGAAAGGCAGGGAGTGAAAAAAAACCCACAAAATATCCTCCAGGGCTGAAAGGGTTAAAGAATAATAGCTCAAAACAAAAATAATCGACATCAAGAGAATATGATATAAAGTCACATCACTGGCATACAGTGGTGTAACATGTAGACTAGTACACAGAAGGGTACACGTGATTTGGCACTACTTCCAGAAGATAAGAGAAACGGCCATTTGGTGGAGAGGTCATCTGCAAAGTATAAAAAGTCAATAGCCTAAAGTAAAACAACACACTTAGACTTATGACTGAGAAATTACTCTCGAGATATACACTACAGACCAAAAGTTTGGACACACCTTCTCATTCAAAGTTTTCTTTATTTTCATGACTATGAAGGCATCAAAACTATGAATTAACACATGTGGAATTATATACATAACAAACAAGTGTGAAACAACTGAAAATATGTCATATTCTAGGTTCTTCAAAGTAGCCACCTTTTGCTTTGATTACTGCTTTGCACACTCTTGGCATTCTCTTGATGAGCTTCAAGAGGTAGTCCCCTGAAATGGTCTTCCAACAGTCTTGAAGGAGTTCCCAGAGATGCTTAGCACTTGTTGGCCCTTTTGCCTTCACTCTGCGGTCCAGCTCACCCCAAACCATCTCGATTGGGTTCAGGTCCGGTGACTGTGGAGGCCAGGTCATCTGGCGCAGCACCCCATCACTCTCCTTCATGGTCAAATAGCCCTTACTTTCAAAGTTTTCCCAATTTTTCGGCTGACTGACTGACCTTCATTTCTTAAAGTAATGATGGCCACTCGTTTTTATTTACTTAGCTGCTTTTTTCTTGCCATAATACAAATTCTAACAGTCTATTCAGTAGGACTATCAGCTGTGTATCCACCTGACTTCTCCTCAACGCAACTGATGTTCCCAACCCCATTTATAAGGCAAGAAATCCCACTTATTAAACCTGACAGGGCACACCTGTGAAGTGAAAACCATTTCAGGGGACTACCTCTTGAAGCTCATCAAGAGAATGCCAAGAGTGTGCAAAGCAGTAATCAAAGCAAAAGGTGGCTACTTTGAAAAACCTAGAATATGACATATTTTCAGTTGTTTCACACTTGTTTGTTATGTATATAATTCCACATGTGTTAATTCATAGTTTTGATGCCTTCAGTGTGAATCTACAATTTTCATAGTCATGAAAATAAAGAAAACTCTTTAAATGAGAAGGTGTGTCCAAACTTTTGGTCTGTACTGTACCTTGTAATTGTCGTAGAGAGTTTATAGATGGATGGATACCACTTAGTGTGAATACAGTCTGAGGGGAGGTTCACGAGATGTTCCACACCTTGTGAAACTTTTTTGGGCATTGTCTATTCTTAAACACAATTCTCTCATATGGAATGATAGTACAGTATTAACTAAATGACACCACTGGGACAAAGTTGGAGGACATCTGTCCAACCATCTAAACGACGCTGCTTTGCATGAGAGGAACAAGGTTTCACGTACTATATTCGCTTATGATGTTGCCATTGTTCCTCATTCAAGAATCCCAGCAAGCAAACACTAGAAGTTGTAGGCACTGTTTACTCAACCACTGCTCTCAATAAGGTCCATCACTGCAGCCCAAAATGACTGCAGTTCAGTAGAAGACCACATTAAGTGTAAGAATTCAGCATCTGGATGACACTGTGAGGAAGGGGATGTACCCATCTTGATTAGCCTGAGGGGGTTTAGATAACACTGATGTTTATATGTGTGTGTATGTTTTTTATTTTTCCTCACCACACTCCAATATCCATAACTTTTTTCTTATTTTTCCATTCACATAGCCATCTGATGGCTTATTTTTTGCAGGACGAAATGCATTTTTAATGGCACCATTTAATGTGCCATGTCTTGTCTTGGAAAACGGGAAATAATTCTTTGCGGGGTAAAAATTTTTTTAAAAAAAAATACAATAACTTTTTGGGGTTTTTGACATTACAGCGTTCATTGTGCATTAAAAATGACATGACATCGGATTATTATGATTACTGCGATACCAAATTTAAATATTTTTAATTTTGCCGTTTCTTAATTACCGCTGTATTTTTACTTCATAGGGGCAGTCGCACGTCAGTGCTGACTGCCTCTAATATGTCCAGGGCGCATTACAGCCGACACATTGCGCCACCAATGAGGGGTGAAGAGAGGAGTAGGGGAGGGGCTGTGGCCGCTGCGCCAACAATGAGAATTACCCTCAATACAAACATAGACTGCGAGTGCTGGCCGTATCACATACCCGGCACCCGGTCTCAATGACAGCGGCACCTGAGGGGTTAATTGGCGCGGTTCGCGGGATCGTGGCACCCGCAGTCTATATTTGTATTAAGGGGTTAATTAAATTCATTGGTGGCGCAGTGCGCCCCCCAACCATCCAGTATTAGAATCATTGGTGGCCACAGGGTCCCCTCCCCCCCCCTCTTCATTGGTGGTGCAGTGGCAGTGGCAGGTTCTGATCGGAGCCCCAGCAGTGAAATTGCGGGGCTCCGATCGGTTACCATGGCAGCCAGGATGCTCCTGAAGCCTTGGCTGCTTTTATTCTAGCCCCATAAGGGGGCTAATAGTTATTAAATAAAGAGTAACAAAAAAAAAAAAACACCAAAATATTACAATTTTAAATCTTCTCCTTTCCCAATTTTACATATAAAAATGTATAAACAATAAAAAAAAAAACATATTATGTATTACCACGTCCAAAAATGTACAAACTATAAAAGTATTGAAAAATATCTTCTATTAGGGAACGCTGTAAGAATTTTTTTTTTTTAAACGCACGCAGTTTGCCATTTTATTTTATTTTTTTGTCACCTTGTCCCCTCAACAACAGGATAGGACTAATCTATTATGTGCCGGACGTTCCATAAAATGGAGAATGCATGCGGCTTTTTAAAAAAATTCTAAATAAGCATTTATCGCGATAAATTTCTTAATATCCTTATCGTGGGAATATTTTTGATATCACTCACCCCTATGTGAGGTGCATAGAAGTCTAAATTGTTAAAACCATGTGCCTCACTTTAATGGTAACCCCAACATGTACCTCACATTAACCCCATATAGCCCATTATGTGAGGAGGGGAATTAATACTTTAGCAAAAAAAACAAAAACAAAAAATACACATTAACCTAAGGAGGTTAACCCCTTCCCGACATATGACCTAATAGTACGTCATGGTGTGTCAGGTGCGTTCCTGCATTTTGACGTACTATTACATCATGGTGATCGGGTGAGCACCGGAGCGGTGCGTGCCCGATCACTGCAGGGGTCCGGCAGTCCCTGGTAGCCGGGCCCCTGCTGTATCTGCCGGCATCGATGTACAAGCCGCTGCCGGCGGATTAGCCCCTTCTATGCCGCGATCAGCGCTGACTGCGGCATAGAGGGGATTTGCGGCGGGTGAAGGAGCCCATCGAGTCCCCGCGCTGCTGTGGCGGGGACCCGATGGGTGAGAAGGCAGCCCGATGCCGTGCAGAGGCTGCCCAATGCCTTGCATGGCATCGGGACTTGCCTTCTACGGTTGCCCAGGAGATCCAGCCTCAAGCTGGGTCTCCTAGGCAACCTGTTAGTGTATTGAGTCATACACTAACAGGCAATGCATTACAATACAGATGTATTGTAATGCATTGCAGAGGGGATCAGACCCCCAAAAGTAATGTCCCAGAGTGGGACAGAAATAAAGTAAAAAAAAAAAAAGAGTTTTAATTAAAAAAAAAAAACATTTAAAGTAAAGAAAAAACAGCCCCTTTCCACTGATTTTATATAAAAAAAATTGAAAAAAAGAAAAAGCGAACACACACACATTACGTATAGCCACGTTCGTAACGACCGGCTCTATAAATATATCACATGATCCACACCGTCCTATAAACACCGTAAAAGAAATAACATATAAACTGTTTAAAAAAAAAAGCTATTTTTGTCACCTTACATCACAAAAATTGCAACACCAAGCGATCAAAAAGGCATATGCACCCCAAAATGGTACCAATAAAACCGTCACCTCATCCTGCAAAAAAAGAGCTTCTATATAAGACAATCGCCCAAAAAATAAAGAAATTATAGCTCTCAGAACATGGAGACACTAAAACATAATTTTTTTGTTCCAAAAATGCAATTACTCTGTTAAAGTGAAATAAATAAAAAAAAGTATACATATTAGATATCGCCGTGTCAGTAACAATCAGCTCTATAAAAATATCACATGACTTAACCACTCAGGTGTACACAGTATAAATTTTTTTTTAAAAACTGTGCCAAACAAGCTATTTTTGTCACCTTACATCACAAAAAGTGCAACACCAAGCGATCAAAAAGGTGTATGCCCCCCAAAAGGGTACCAATAAAACCGTCACCTCATCCCGCAAAAAAAAGAGCCCCTACATAAGACACCCGCCCAAAAAATTAAAAAACTAGAGCTCTCAGAACATGGAGATACTAAAACATAATTTTTTTTGTTTCAAAAATGCAATTATTGTGTAAAACTTAAATAAATAAGAAAAAGTATACATATTAGGTATTGCC
The DNA here is from genome assembly GCF_905171765.1 of Bufo bufo. Classification (NCBI taxonomy): domain Eukaryota; kingdom Metazoa; phylum Chordata; class Amphibia; order Anura; family Bufonidae; genus Bufo; species Bufo bufo. The sequence continues at coordinate 438,054,900 of NC_053389.1, read as the reverse complement.
AAGTCCGTAACGATCTGCTCTATAAAAATATAATGTGAACTAACCCCTCAGCTGAACGCTGTAAAAATAAATAAATAAATAAAAACTGTGCCAAAAAAAACAATTTTTTGGTCACGTTGCCTCATAAAGTGTAATAATGAATGATCAAAAAATCATATGAACCTAAAAATGGTACCAATAAAAACATTAACTCTTCCTGCAAAAAATGAGCCCCTGCACAAGACGATTAGCAGAAAATAAAAAAAATATGGCGTTCAGAAAATGGAGACAGAAAAACATTTTTTTTCATAAATGATTTATTATGTAAAACTGAAACAAACAATAAAAGAAAGTAGACATATTTGATATCATTGCGTCTGTAACAACCTGCGCTATAAAAATAGTGCATGATCTAACCTGTCAGATGAACGTTGTAAAAAATAAAAACCGTGCCAAAACAGCCATATTTTGGTTACCTTGCCTCACAAAAAACGTAATATAGAGCGATTTAGATATCATATCTACCCCAAAATAGTACCAATAAAACTGTCACCTTATCCCCTAGTTTCCAAAATGGGGTCACTTTTGGGAGTTTCTACTGTAGGGGTGCATCAGGGGGGCTTCAAATGGGACATGGTGTCTAAAAACCAGTCCAGTAAAATCTGCCTTCCAAAAACCATGCGGCAGTCCTTTTCTTCTGCGCCCTGCCGTGCGCCCTTACGTCAGTTTACGACCACATATGGGGTGTTTCTGTAAACCTCAGAATCAGGGTAATAAATGTTAAGTTTTGTTTGGCTGTTAACCCTCGACGTGTTAATGAAAAAAAAAATGGATTAAAATGGAAAATCTGCCAAAAAAGTGAAATTTAAAAATGTAATCTCCATTTTCCTTTAATTCTTGTGGAACAACTAAAGGGTTAACAAAGTTTGTAAAATCATTTTCGAGTAACTTGAGGGGTGTAGTTTCTACAATGGGGTCATTTATGGGTGGTTTCCACTATGTAAGCCCCACAAAGTGACTTCAGACCTGAACTGGTCCTTAAAAAGTGGGTTTAGGAAATGTTCTTAAAATTTTTTAGAATTTCTTCTAAAATTCTAAGCCTTGTAACGTCCCCAAAAAATAAAATTACATTTACAAAATGATGCCAACATAAAGTAGACATATGGGGAATGTTAAGTAATAAATAGGTATCACTTTCTGTTTTAAAAGCAAAGAAACAGAAATTTAGAAAAGTGCGAATTTTTCAATTTTTTTGTCAATTTGGGATTTTTTCATAAATAAAGGTGAAATATATTGACTCAAATTTATGACTGTCATGAAGTACAATGTGTTACAAGAAAACATTCTTACAATGGATAAATAAGTGTTCCAAAGTTATTACCACATAAAGTGACACATGTCAGATTTGCAAAAAATGGCCTGGGCAGGAAGGTGAAAAATTTTTGGTATCGTGACAACTGTACTCATACAGTTCCCTGCGCATAATGTACAGCTTTGTGCGTAAAATGGGTAGAACAAGAAAATGGGAGACGAGGCACTGGGAATTGTGCAGTGAGTGCATGACGTAGTGGAAGGAATCTGTAAAAACCAGATTGTGGAATATTGTATAAGGCCTGTAACTGCTCGAAAGCCATAGTTACATACCGTAGATATTTAGTACAGTTTAAAAAAGACCAAGTTCAAACAAGGGACAGGCGGTTATGGGAATTTTAGGGGAGAACCAGACTTCTACACATCTAGGTAGCATTAATGTTATTTACTTCGAAGAATTTTTAAAACCGTCCACTAATCCTGCTGTTGCCACATCCGGAAGTAGACTATTCCACAGAGTAATTTTGTGGATAGAGCTGAAACTAAAGTGTCCACTTTCCCTGATTATGAAAAATGACAAAAGTGATGCAGAATACTTGAAATATTTTTAGACCCCCCCCCCCCCCCCCCCAACAAGTTGACACTACAGTCAGTTACATGAAAATGTAAATTTAAAGGGGTGGACCAGCATATTGGTGGCATAGCCATAAATTCGCATCCCAGCACCCTCACCAATCAGCTGTTTGCAGTAGCCTCATATTCCAGGAGGTAAGTAGTGTATTGCGCAGGAAGACGTTCTCTGCAGCTGCCGTTGTTCAGTGGGGGTGCCAGGTGTTGGACCCCACACCAGTCTCATTTTGATGGTCATCATCCGGAAAACACTTTAATGTTAATTGATGTGCCAAAATGTACAGGAATATTCTTGTTGCCCACACATTAAATGGCTATAGGGAACAGCTGATCAGTGGAGTGCCAGATGTTAGACCCCACAATCTGATATCGATGACTTGTCCTGAGGAAATGTCTTCAATATCATTACAGTGCACAACCCCTTTAATTAAAGAGTGAAAAGAGCTGGGCCTACCTGTACTACAGAACATTTTGTTTTCCACTGCTGCTTGTTCGCTTTGAATGTATATAATGTCCAATTACTCATTTGTCTTGGGTCACCCTTTTACCTACTGTATATATGTGCAGTGTCCCCCTGCACCCATGCTGTACTAGTCTGTATTGATGAACAGTAAAAAAGACCATATACAATATATTCTATTGTTATTTTGCACAATGTTGTTCCAGTTTAAGATTAATCTTATTATTTTAGGTGTCTCCTAATTTTGGATGACGTTTGGGATTCCTGGGTGTTGAAGGCATTTGACATCCAGTGCCGTGTTCTCATAACAAGTAGAGACAGAAGTGTGATTGACACCGTGTCCGGTATGTCTTCTGCAAAAATGTCAAATTTCAGATTGTCACTATGTTGTTATAGTTTTTCTGAATGCTACATCTGTAGGCAAAAATTACGGTGTTTCTGTGTTTTATAGATGTGACCACAGCAGGAAGTCACACCAATTTGCATTGCAAAAAGTGCTTTAGAAACACATGTAAAAATGTGCCAGTCATGCTGGGATTGGTCCCATTGGTGACATTTGTGGATATGCCATGAATGATATGATATGCCACCTCTTGGACCTCCTCCTGTCTCGAAATATGGTATCTGTGGATATGCTGTCCCAAATAGGAATACACATAAATAAAGGTGGCAGGACTGGTTGACCATTTATTGTGTATGGAGGCCTCCCAACTCTCCCCTGACAGCAGATGTCCAGGGAGATAAGGATTGGGCTGTAAGACTTCAGCTACCTGATCCTTTTGTTGTCTGGGAGAGAAGTGCTGCCAGAGGTGTCTGGTAATGGTTTCTCACGTCTTCCCCTTCAGAACGCATGCATGCTAGGTCGAGTGCGCATGTGTATGGAGGAGTTGTTAGCTAAACGGGCATTTTGCGGACAGCTATCCAATGTGTATTGCCAGCCTTAGGGCTTGTTCACACGACCCACGAAAGCACTCCGTAGTGCTTCCGTAGGGTTCCGTTCCGTATCACATCTCTGGATTTGCGGACCCGTTCAAGTGAATGGGTTCGCATACCTGATGCGGAATGCACACGGCCGTTGCCCCGTGTATTGCGGACCTGCAGTATGCGGGCCGCAATACGGCAACGGACCATATACAGAACCATTTATTTCAATGGGTCCGCAAAAAAACGGAAGGTACTCCATGTGCATTCCGTTTCCGTATGTCTGTATTTCCGTTCCGCAAAGAAATAGAACATGTCCTATTATTGTCCGCATTACGGACAAGGACAGTACTGTTCTATTAGGGGCCAGCTGTTCTGTTCAGCAAAATACGGAATGCACACGGATGTCATCCATATTTTTTGCGGACCGGAAAATAGATACAGTCGTGTGCATGAGGCCTTAGGCTACATGCACACGACGGTATGTGTTTTGCGGTCCGAAAATTGCAGATCTGCAAAAAAAAAACGGATGGCATCCATTTTTTTTTTTTGTGGATCCATTGTAACAATACCTATCCTTGTCTGCAAGAATAGGACATGTTATATTTTTTTTTGCGGGGCTGCGGAACGGACATACAGATGCAGATAGCACACGGTGTGCTGTCCGCATTTTTTGCGAACCCATTGAAATGAATGGGTCCTCATCCAATCCACAAAAAAAAACGAAACAGACATGGAAATAAAATACGTTCGTGTGCATGAGGTCTTAAACAGATCTTCTATGGAAGACTGCAATCATGGTTATTCCCCATGGATTCTGCCAATAGTCATAAATAGGGGCAGGATCACTGTAAGAACGCATCTATAAAAATATTCATCATCTATCTACATGATCATTGCAGGTCCCAACACTGGCCCTCGAGTCCCTTGTGGGAATAGAATAGTGGTGCACATGTGTGACCACTGCCCCATTCATGTCTGTGGGGCTGACTGAAATAGAAGTTTTTTTGTAATTATTAGCAGCCTATACAAGGTAAACCCTTTTCGATCAGAAAGTGAATCATACAATCTACAAATACAGTTTTGCCTTTCATGCACTTTACTTCCTCCTTCTTTCTGTACAAAGGGATGAAGCTATTTGTCCATGTGGACAGTGAACTAGAACACCAGAAGGGCTTAGAAATTCTCTCTCTTTATGTGGACACGAAAGTAGAAAAGCTGCCAGAAGAGGCGCATGATATCATACAACAGTCAAAAGGTAGAGTCCTGGCTTATATCATTTTTTTTTTTTGGTAAATGGATAGTTTAGGGTCCTGTTGCCAAACTTTCAGAGGAGAACTGGCTCATAGCATTGAATTAGTTTCCTAATGCAGGTTAGAACATATGAACTGAGCTCGGAGTGGTTGATATGGTCAAGAAGGCCCTTTTCCTGATGTACAAATTTATCAATTTAGCCCAGTCAGTGGAGGTTAATGCCACTAGAGAGGTTGGCTAACCCCCAACCCCAAATTACCGATGGGTATGTGTGTCCAATAAAGAAAAAAGCCATTCCCTCCTTGACAGCAGTTTTGTTCCAGTCCTGAGGGTTCCATCTCCGCTGCTTTGGTTCTCTGTGTGCGAGATATGTGACTTCCTGTCCATGGTCATCGCTGTTTCTTATTATCTGGTGTGTGTTCTTTCTAGGCCTCAGGGAGACGCAAGTTCCTTCATTCCGGAAGGAACCAGCGGTCTCATCCCCTGCTACCTATCCTAGGGCTCGTCAGTTTTAGCAGGGCTTTAGGTATCCGGTGTATGAGTGTTTCCACCATCAGGATCTGCTCATACTGGCAGGAGTTAGGGAAAAGCCTAGGGATTACTAGGAGGTCACCATCCCTCTTCCTTAGCTTTTGAGGCCTAGATTGTTGTCTTTTCGTTGTGGGGTGTATTTGGTGTTTTTCCTTCCTCTTAACCTGTGACAGGCAATGATGAATTGTAAGAAAGCGGTGGTCATGCAGTCACACTGGAGTTCCACTCAAAGTGTGTGTGCCTGATGGAGACATCTGAATACGGCACTTGAATGTTTGCATTGCCCCCAATGGACCTTGGGGGTCCCAGCAATCATACATTTATCACCTACCCTATGGACAGGCTATACGTGTCCTTTGTCAGGCAAACCCTTTAACTATAGAACGGGCAACAGAAAAAATAGTTTCTTATTTTATAGTTAGTACAGTTACTTTTGCACACATCATTGAATGATACAGTGTCTGACTTGTAATGCGCTGGAATGATTTCAGCTGGTGGCCTTAATTGTGAATTATGTTTTCATAATTCATGTCATTTTTTCAGGCTCGCCTCTCGTAGTGTCATTAATTGGCGCACTGTTACGAGAATTCCCCAGCCGCTGGGCTTTCTACCTCAAACAGCTACAGAGGAAACAGTTCAAAAGAATAAGAAAATCCTCATCGTACGATTATGAAGCACTGGATGAAGCCATGTCTATGAGTGTGGATAGGCTAAAAGACGATGTAAAGGAATACTACAACGATTTCTCCGTTATAGAAAAGGATGTGAAAGTGCCAACTAAGGTGAATGCAGCAAATGGAAAGAACTCCTTCTAGTCACTGCCAGTGTAAGGCTACTTTCACACTTGCGTTTGGTGCGGATCCGTCATGGATTTGCACAGAACGGATCCGCACCGATAATACAACCGCATGCATCCATTCAGAACGGATCCGGTTGTATTATCTGTAACATAGCCAAAACTGATCCGTCTTGAACACCATTGAAAATCAATGGGGGGCGGATCCGTTTTGCATTGTGTCAGTGAAAACGGATCCGTCCCCATTGACTTACATTGTGTTAGGACGGATCAGTTTGCCTTTGCATCGTCAGGCGGACACTATAGAGCTGCAAGCAGCATTTTGGTGTCTGCCTCCAGAGAGGAATGGTGAATGAACGGAGCCAAACTGATGCATTCTGAACGGATCCTTATCCATTCAGAATGCATTAGGGCAACTGATCCGTTTTGGACCGCTTGTGAGAGCCCTGAACGGATCTCACAAACGGAAACCAAAACGCCAGTGTGAAAGTAGCCTATGGGGTTTGTCTGTCACAGCTTGTGTCATTTTTATACTTGCCATTCAATAGGGAAATCTGTAATGGGCTATTAAAGAGGTACCATTTTAAAAAGTGCTAATATATCAATAGGGTATGCCATCACTTTATGATCATGTCCACCTCCAGCACCCCACCGATCCTGAGAATGAAAGGGCTGCAGAGCTGTTTTTTCCCTCCATGGTGGCGCTCCTGGCCACCTGGCTGAACCCATATAATACTGATATACCATGGAAGTACCCCTTGACTCTGCTTACATCATGCTCAATACAGTCATGCATTAATAAGCCCTTTACATCTGCTTTGTCTTCGGGAACGTTAATGTATACCTGTACTTATAACAAACGTTTGATATGTCTTAGTGACTAGTGACACATCAAAGGTTTTGATCGGTGGGGTTCCAAGCGCTGTCCCTTTTCACTGCTGAAGATGGGTTCAATAGAAAGTCTATCAGCCTGTCTCCTGTCCCCAGGGCCGGTACAAGGCAGGGGCCGAAGGAGCGGGTGCCCTGGGCGCTACCATTTGCGGACAGGAGGGGGGCGCAGGTGAAGTGCCAGCCACGGCCCCCCCTACATCATGCTGTGCCCCCCCATGTGCCCCCCCAACTAAAATGCCCCCCCCCCCCCCCAAGTGAGCAGCCGCCGCCGGGCACAGGGAGATGAGCGCTTCCATTGCGCTCATCTCCATTGTAAACTGTCTGTGCCAGCGGAGGTGCAGGGGAGGGAGAGGCGTGTCCCTTCCCTTTCCTCTGATAGGCTGCAGGCAGGCACCGAAGTGGAGGAGAGGCCCCGCCCCCTAATTACTCCTGTTTACCTTTCTAAAGCTAAAGGACCTTTGATGATGTCATCACAGGTCCTGTAAGGGAACTGCACAGTGTAAAGTGTAGTTCCCAGGTTAGAACAGTGCATCTGCCAGGACCTGTGATGACATCATCTTCAACATCACAGGTCCTGCAGAATCTAGCAAAGGAACTGCACCAAAAATGGTGTAGTTCCTAGGTTTCAAAGGTACATCTGCCAGGACCTGTGATGACATCATCACAGGTCCTTCAACCCCTAACAGCAAGTATTAAAAGTTCACAAGCAGCTCTGTATTGATCCATACAGACTGGAATGGAGAGGTAAGAGGAGGTCCTCCACTTTTCATCATTTACCCCCCCCCCCCCCCTCCATGCCCTGTTTTTACTCATTGCTCACTCATGTATACTACTTCAGACAGTTACCACTACCTCATGTACCTCACAGTGACTATAATGCATAACTGACCACATATTTCTATAAACACTGCATCTACAGTATTATACCTTCTATGAGTCACATCAATACACTGCTCTGTATATATATATATATATATATATATATATATATATACACACACATACATGCACACACACTGCATATATTACACAGTATTATACATGCAATATGTACAGATATATAGTATATACCGCAGTGCACTGATATGTGAGGTATGAGGTATAATAGATGCTGTGTGTACAGATATCAGTACACTTCTGTATATACTATATATGTGAGGTACGAGGTATAATAGATGCAGTGTGTACAGATATATAGTATATACAGCAGTGTACTGATATGTGAGGTACGAGGTGTCAATACACTGCTGTATTTACTATATACCTGTACACACTGCATCTATTATACCTCGTACCTCACATTACACTACTGTATATACTGTATACACTGCATATATTATACCCCGTACCTCACATATCAGTACACTGCTGTATATACTATATACCTGTACACACTGCATCTATTATACCCTGTACCTCACATATCAGAACACTAGGGAATATACTATATACCTGTACACACTGCATCTATTATACCGCGTACCTCACATAACTGTACACTGCTGTATATAATATACATCTGCATCTATTATACCTCTTTTGTGTGCCAGGGCTGTTTTGTAATCCCATTCCGGCCCTGATGGCATAAATTATAAAACGCAGCAGCAAGAATAGTTCATGGAACAAAGGGAGGGGCTATAAAAGGGGAATGGGGGCCCAATTTAGATTCCTGCTATGGGGCCCAGTGATTTTTATGTACGCCCCTGGCTGCAGGCACTAGGCCGGCAGCCTATCAGAGGCCGGCGCAATGACGTCATCGTGCCGCCTGAGCCTTACATTACAGCGTGGGACACAGGAAGAGGCTGCATCGCATCGCTGACACTTAGGTAAGTATAAGTGTTTTTTTTTTGTTTTTTTTTACAATAGTGTTACTGGCACATGATGATGGGGGGGACTTTATACTGGCACATGATGATGGGGGGGAACTTTATAGTGTCTGTGACTTTCAAAGTCCCACAGTCCTTTGTTCTATTGCTTTAAGTATATTCTTGTTTTGAAACATTGATTCTTTCTTAAAAACGGGGGGGGGGGGGGCGCAGTTTGCCATCTTCGCCCTGGGCACCAAATGTCCTTGTCCCAGCCCTGCCTGTCCCTCTCCTGCAGCATGGAGAGACAGTGTTGTGTTATGTCCCTCTTTCTCCGCTTTGAGGTATCACTCTGACATATTAAAAGTTTATCTAAAGTACAGGTACTGTTTAAGTGTAGCCAATGTTATGAGATACAAATGCTAACCTCCCATACCTTTCTTTAGGTTCTGTGTATCCTATGGGACATGGAGAGCGAGGACGTGGAGGACATGCTTCAGGAGTTTGTCAACAAGTCACTGTTGTACTGTGATCGCAATGGAAAGTCATTTCTGTATTATTTGCATGATCTCCAACTGGATTTTCTGACCGAGCGAAACCGTGCACAACTGCCTGTATGAACTCCTATATGTATACAGTATGGAAATCTATATAAACCACTAAAGACCGTGTGTAACTGTGCTTGTTACTGTTTCAGGCTCTTCACGCCAAGCTTGTCAGTCAGTATCGCAAGCGCTACTTACACGGGCTACCTACCGTGGACCAAGAGGATTATGCATACTGGTACCATTATCTAGCGTACCATATGGCACAGGCCAACATGCACCAAGTAGGTAGATTTGCATGAGCTTGCTACTTAACTGAACATACTGTATGTGCCTACTGCAATAATGATGTGCTTGTGGTTTAATGGGGTCTCCCACATGGTTGTCTAAATGACCAAAGGGGCTCATATGCACACAAATGTGTCTGTCTATGGTATCCACACTACAGGCTGGAAGGCCCTCTAAGATAAAGGAGTTGTCGCAAGAATAAGTATTGATTTACTTTCTTAGATCACACCAAATATCTCACAATTTCAACAGGAATATTTAATCTAAATAAAAATGTCATTTAAAAACTTGTAGATCTTGCTGTTACAAACGTGTTCCTTGCATTCCCTCTCGGAGCATGTAGTCCGCTTAATGTGTCCAGTGCTAGTGAGAAGCCACTTCTAGTCTGCACATACGCAGGAATAAGCTTGCTGCCCCTGTACAAGAGGAAAAGGACAATGAACTCAGCTTGTGAACTGAGCATGTGTGACCACGAGGTGGACATTGTATGGGATGCCAGGACAACTATATAACAACAGTATCTACACACAGGAGCATTTTTAAGGGTTCCTGTTTTAAAAATTGAAACACCCCTTTAATCTGCTTACATGTTAGATCTAAGAGAGAAATCTAATGATTACTTGTGGGACAAGTCCTTTAAAAGAGAACCTGTCATCAACTTTATGCTGACCTCACTGAGGGCAGTATAAAATAGTGACAGACGCACTGATTTCAGCGGTGTGTCACTGATGAGCTAAAAGTAAGAGGTTGCCGAGAACCAGCATCATAATCATTACAACCCAGGCCTTGAAAAGAGTCAGATCTACCTGAGAAGAGTCATGGTTATTCCTAATCTCCTGCTCTCCCGCCCACCTGCTGATGATTAACAGTCTTCTTACTTTTCTCCCTGGAAGAGAACTTCCAATAATCAGCAAATGGGCGGGGAGAGCATGAATAAGGGCCCTATTACACTGGCAGACAGAGCAGACGATTGTCAGGAGGGAAGCGTTCCCTCCCGTCAATTGCCTGCTCGCTAGAGGAGGAGACTGCCGCTACTAGGCTACTTTCACATGTGCATTTTGCTGTATGGTTTTGAGATCCGCCACAGGATCTCAAAACTGCTGCAAAACGCTTCAGTTTTCTCCCCATCTCTAGGAGCAATGGGGGCATTGCCATTGCAGAGAGCTGAGCTCATTGCTCCTAGAGGTTTGCATATATTAAAACTTCCATTTTCTCAGCAATGCGGGCAGATATGAAGATGGAACCAACACAGATGTCTTCAGCTGCCAAGTGCACATGTAGCAGGTCTGCCAGTGTCATAGGTACAGAACTGCTGACAGATGCCCTTCAACACCATTTCAGATTCTGAGATTTGGGTAGTGACTTTAGGAGTATGCTGCCCTTGTTTCATGGAAGTTCTAGTTTACATCTGCGCACTACACATTGCTAACAAAGTTGTTTTGGGGTGAAAATAACTTTTTTTGAGTGTATATTTTCTGCATCTAGTGATAATTTGTTTTTGTCATCACTCTACAGGAACTTTGCTCCCTGCTGTTTTCATTTGATTGGTTAAAATCGAAGACGAGATTATTTGGGCCTGCTCACCTCATTCATGAGTTTGTGATTTACCGGGACATTCTCGATAAACAGGTAATTCCTTTCATGTATTGGAAGGGTAGCCGTACCTAAAGCGTTACAAAAACTTGATATAGCATTGTGGGCTACATGTCAATGGTGTGACCAGCTACATCCAGAACTGAAATCAAAATCTAGATAACAGGTCGGCTTTTGTTTTAATTCAGGCCGAAATCTTAATTTGATGGTTTCTTAAATTGATCCTCTGTTTTTATGGGAACATTTACAGGACAGTAAAGCACGTGAAGATTTTCAAGAGTTTTTGTCTGTAAACGGTCATCTCCTGGGGCAGAATTCTCATATAAACATGGTCCAGTTGGGGCTTTCTCAGCCAAATGAGTCTGCAGTGTATAAACATGCTATTCAACATGTCAAAGAAGAACTTCAGCAAGGAGCACTCTATGTCAACTGGATGTGAGTAATGCATTTACCTAACATAGCAATGAAATCTCAGTAGAGATAGATAAATGTAGCTGATTCCTGCATGTCTCTACGTATAATAATCACCACATGATGACTTTGACCTGTGCTGATGCTTGTCATGGATACTAGTTACTACTACTAAGTTCTAGCTATGGTTTTTGGGCTATTTATTCTCTTAGAAGGTATTTAAAGGGGTGGTCCGGTTTTTCAGTGGGAAGGAGCAGCAGTAGTTACACTGCATGGCCGCTGCAATGTCAATGGCAGTGCTCCTATGAGAGCTGTAGTCTCTTAAAGGGGTTGTCAAGGTTCAGAGCTGAACCCGGACATAACCCCATTTTCACCCAGGCAGCCCCCCTGACTTAAACATCGGAGCAGTTCAAATCGCGCAGGGCAAAGGCATTTTTTGGAGATCCGGTGACGTAACGGGCTCTCTATGGGGCTGCCAGGAAGCCCGGTGACGTCACCGGCACTGATGGGCGGGATTTAGTGCTGCCCTAGCCAGTAAAACGGCTAGGGCAGTGCTAAAGCCCGCCCATCAGAGCCGGTGACATCACCGAACATTGCCGTGCGGAAGCTTCCGCCTAGCAGTGTGTGATTGTAAACAAGAGCCCGTGCCCTGCGTGATTTAGCGCAGGGTAAGGGAGCGTATCGGAGCATGAGATGCTCCGATGCTAGCCTCAGGGGGGGCTGCCTGGGTGAAAATAAGCGTATGTCCGGGTTCAGCTCTGAACCCGGACAACCCCTTTAACACAGCTGATTGGTGGGGTGATAGGAGTCAGATCCGCCTGTCTTATATTGATGACCTATCCTGAGGATAGGTCATCAATATGGGAAACTGGACAACCCCTTTAATGGTCATCACAGACGTCATGGGGAGCATGGCAAAAGTTCGATTAGGCTTCTCCAGGGCTAGAGTCTATTTTGGGTGGAGTTGGCTTCAAAATAAAAATACTACATGGTAATGATGAATACATTGAAAAGCATGATGTTTTACTGTAGTACTGTAGTGTATATGTGCAGTAGGAGCTCCTACTGCACATATATTAGAATGAATGTCCCACTTTTCATTTATGTAACTTTATAAATCATCTGTATAGGGGGTACTGTTTTTCTGACTATAAAAGATTTGAGCGCTAGGGTAGCTGACTACATAGAATTCCACAGGTATGGAAGATGTACTGTATAAATCTCCATGCAGTGACCTCCCTTAA